>NW_012236498.1:200550-332895 GCF_000787575.1 Acytostelium subglobosum LB1 | reverse complement strand
TCGTAATCTACAACAATCTGGATCCCTAAAGGCCAAACCATAAATAAATGCTCTCCCATCGTATTGTCACACCTACAAATACCTTGCACAGTGCTGATTCGAAACCATTATCATTTCAATCATACTTATAATAAATACATATACATTCAACTTACATACACACATATATACATTATATACTAAGTTAACAGACTCTTGCGACCATGCTACATGACACCAGTTGGTGTATTATAATTATTATAATATGAGGATGGAGGCGTCATTCATTCATTCATTCAGTTTGATGTCGGTTGGAGGCAATGTTTCGCTGGCCATGAAGGTGTTTGTTGATAATATTGCTCAAGCTAGTCTAGACTCCATCACACAATTGCCACCTTACTGTTGTTGCGCTTCTGGCGACCCGACTAAAGTTGCGTGACGAGATCCTACATAATTTTATGACAAGGAGAGGACAAACACCTGCTCAAGTTCTTCTGGAGATGGGCAAACTATTATACGCCACTGCCATTCTGGACACCTTCCTCGTGGACGATGCCCAAGCACCCAAATGTGGAGACCCGGCGACTTATCATAACAAGTTCATCATATAAATTCACTTACTTGGACGAGCTGGATTATCAATTTTGGTATCGATCTTGGACAACACATGACGATAGGTCGCATCCTTCATCGATAGCCTGTGGCAAGACAAGTCATAGGTGTACGGATGGAACATCAAGGCGACACTTGACATCTCCACAAAGTATCGTCACCCGCCAACCCTCTATCGAACTGAAATCTTTGTCGTTGGTAAGAAGTGATCACACATACACTCATCTCATCGCGCTAACTGTCTGACTGACAGACTAACACTGTATCTATCCAGAACGGCTGGATATGAATAGAAACGAAGACGATCTCATAGAGGACAGTGCATTTCTGGAAAAGTCGATGTGTCGACGTACTCCACAAAGTCATCGACACAGCACTGCTAAAGTCTCTGGATATGTCTCGCTGTTGGCATCCCTCCATCCATGATTAGGCTCGTCATTGCACAACATGGACTCAACTTTCATCACTTTTGGATTGCCGATGTGCAATGAACAATTTGTGTAGTAAAGGAGCTATCGCTTAAGCCATCGATGCTGGGGCGACCCTTGTTGGTTGGAAACCACTTATCGAGTAGCATCTAGACTTGGCCAAACTAATATGAATGGTCCAAATGATATGACCGCGGTGATGACCCTCAGACAGTAGTGTGAGTGTGAGTTACAGATGTCCTCCATTGATGATACTCCATCAAGCTCGTCCAAGGTACCTCTATGCATCGAGAACTGTTCTTGGCCTTCCTCAACCTTTGACTACGTGTATCCAGTTTGGCCTGTTCTGTGGTGTTGATTGCTTCATCACGACAAGAACTTGATCAGGTGTTTGTCCTTTTCTTTGTCATATGTGTAGGATCTCGTCACGCCAATATGACTCAGAAAGATTTAATAGATTAACGAAATCTCCAACCCACCTTGAGAATCAAGGTTTATCCATTCCTTTCAAACATCAGAACATCGAGCACAACAATGGATAAAGATTTTGGGTACTATCTACCATTACAGCTGATCTTTCAGATATTCGCAAAGCATCTGGATCAATACCTAAGAAGATGTTCACCATCAGGATACTACGGTGTTCATAACTGCACTCGAGACACGCTTCGTCAACTCTACACGTGGATCGGTCATGTGGAGCTCATCTCAAGACACCTCAACCAAACAGGAGTCTTCAAGCGCGGCTTGCACTTCCCTTTGGTCCACATCGAGTCCATTGGTCAGTTTAAACTCTTCAACGAGGCTACCGCCTACAACAATCAAAGATCTCGTTGCTCTCCATGCCCTCTTCGTTCCTTAAAAGCAGGGTCGACTGTCTCCGTGCGCTCATTGCCTCACCGAAGTTCTCTGACTACGTCGACTCCATCCAGCAGTACTACAGCCACCTTCCATCGTCTGAAGAACATACCCTGACCGCCCTCGAGTTGTCAGCATTGATACTCTCGGGCTACGCACACACTGGTCCCTCTTTTACCTTCAATCACTGTGGCGCCTCTACGGACCTTGTGGCAGAGCTGACTCTGTTGCGACAACTGCATCCCCCCAGTAATGACAATGTTGACATGCTGGACCTGCTCAACTACAGTCCTATGCAATCACAGAGGCTACAGCAGACGCTGCACGAGTTTGGAGTGAAGAAGCTCCGAGCCTACCGAGCTGGTGGCTTTGGCCGCAGTGTTCCCCCTCACTTTGACCTGGCCATTGCTTCCGACACGCTTACCCATCTCTGCATGCACATTGTCTCGATTGAGCCGGCCATCTACGAGCACATCATCACAGGCTATGGTTCGCTGTTGAGCCTCGACATCACTGTGACCCAAGAGTCTGGACGCACGTTCCAGGGTGAGAGCCTGCTTCCCATGAGCATGGTGCACCATGCCACACTCAAGTCGCTTCGGCTCCACTGCGTCCACTATGTGGAGCACAACCTCGAACGCTTCCTCAACAACAACGCCCTTGTCGAACATCTTGACATTGCCTTTGCACAGCCGCTCGATCACCAGCAGTGCCCAGTCGACAATAGTACACTACGCACGTTGAAGATACACAATCTGAGTCTGTACTGCTATCGCTGGCATTCCATCCTCTGCGAGCTGTCCATCACCGACACAGAGGCATTCAGGTCCGATCCGTCTTGTCATGACACATTACTCAGCTCAGTGAATCCCCACCGCGAAGCCTACGTCATCCATTGTGCAATCACAGACGACCTGGCATCGATTACCAGAAGCGTGCTCGACTCGGTCTGTGAGATGCACAGACACCTCGTCGCGTTTGAGTTCAAACAAGTGACTCGCGGCGAGGGCTATCCCGCCGGCGCCGAAGACGGAGGAAGGAAAGGCTACACCTGGGATAGCTTCAGCTCACGAGAGACCACTATCGCTGGCACCACTGGCAGAGCTCCTCGCCCGCAACCTGGATCAGCTAACTAGTTTCGGATTCCACATTTACCAGCCCGCCAGGGACAATGCACGTAAGCAGCTCTTTGAGCTCATACAGAGGTCAAGATTACAGGCGCTATTCGTTGGGGTCACGCAAGGCCTTGGCGGTCTGATCAACGAGCTGCTCCGATCTAAAAATGTCCATCTTCTGCACATGTCGTTCCTGGACATCCCGTTCTCACGAGACTTTGTCGAGTCTGTCCTGTTCAACAATCATATTGAGACGATGTACATCTGCAGTCTTGTTGGCGCAAAGGAGAGCACCTTTATGGAGCACATCAAGCTTCTGGCCAACCACCCCACCTCTCTTCAGGCTCTGACCTACAACTTGCCCAATGGAAGCTCTGCTCACTGGGGAGTCTACCAACGTATCAGAGGTGGAATGGACCAACTCAAGACATCGATTCAATGTCTCCATATCAACTTCTCCTGGGTGACATTTATGGGACAGAATCACCTTCTTCATGATGAGGGCAATTGTTATTCCATATATAACTTCTAATTACAATGTACACGGCAGCGGCCCAAAGTTGTACAGAGTAGAATAGACCAAGTTGTACGATCCGGATGCTATCTGAACCTGGATGCAGTGTTGATGCATTCATTTCTCTCGATAATGAAAATATTATCAATGTCTATGACCTGCTTTTGTTTGTACCATCATCTCACTTGAGCTCACATTGTTGCAGATTCATTACACTGAGTCCATAGATATTAATACAGATACAGTTACAGAATACAGATACTTATCAAGGCATTCGACACATAGCAGTGTCGCGCACCCACTATCCTAACAACAACAATAGCAGATAATTGTTCAACTATTGGACGGTATTCACTACCATAAATCGCATCTTGCCAACAACCCTCAAAGAAACAACAACACCTCTCACGAACAATTGCACAACAACAACAACAACAACAACAACAACAACAACAACAGATGACCCTAAAGATGCATCTTCAGAGTTGGCCTATGGATGTGACAAAAAAAATCATAACCTTTTATTAGTGTATGAAGAAGAGTCAGCAATACATTTAAGCGATCAAGATTGGTTGGAACATTACAATGACAAGGTCATGTTGCAACTGTCCCTAGTGAGCAGGTTGTTTCATAATTATGTTGCCACACATAACAAACATATTGCAAGCATGTTGGATTATGAGAAACTGCTGCGCCACTTAGCGCAGGTGAGGATGCGGTGGTCCTTGTGGCAAGGATTGCAAACCGTCGACATCAACATTCACAAGGTGTGGACTCAACCTATGCTCTCCATTCTCGACATCCACAACATCAAGATCATATCTTGTCACAACATTCAGAACTGGTGGATCCTTGGAAACTTAGTACACGCTCCATCATTGACCTATCTATGTCAGGAACATATCAAGCCAGCTCAATTCAATCAAACATTGCTCCACATTTCATCAAGAATCTCGTACACTTTGTGTCGGCTGCGAATCTATCTCTCTTTAGAGCATGTTGATTCACCAAATATGGACATCCTATCAAGGTTCCACAATCTATCGTGGCTTGAGCTTGCTATTCGATGTGGAAGATGGAGGACAAGCCGTGCATCTGTTGACAGATTCTATCTAGAGCTCTTCAAATCAATCTTGAAGTTGAAGTCCCTTCATCATTTGGGTCTTGAGCCCTACAGTAACAGACAGTGGTCACAAAATGACGACTGTGACGCCCTCCCCCAATGCATTCCCTTTCTAATTCGATACCTAAAGCAGCAAACGTCATTGAGAAATCTTCGTCTAGATAAATTCAAAGAGAGCGAGCACCTGGCAGAGCTTTGGCAACTCTTGCTGGACTCAACCGACATCAATGTCACCGATCTAGAGATCCATTTGGACCATCAACTAGCGACACCACTTACCAAACCGATGAAACGTATCAAATATGGCTTCACTCTTCTTGGCAATTCTTCGTTTATAGACACAGTTCAACGCAACAAGGTGCTTCAATCCTTCAACAATGTCAAATGTTTGGTTTGGAGCTCGGGAATTGCCTCTGATCATTGTTATGAACAATTGATCTATGTAATCGAGCACTGCCAATGTCTGGAGGAGTTGACCATTCTTATTGACTGTGTATCCATCAGTGATGAGCTTCCTGATGTGTTGTGCAAACACAATTCATTGAAACGACTCTATCTCTACCTCGAACCAGGTAGTCAATTCGATTCGTTCAACCGACTCACGATTGATCTACGACTTCTCCATAAAGCATTTGTCCTGCATCCAACAATCACCAACAAGTTCATAGCTGCTTGGGAATGACTTGCTATGATGATGACCTTCTGGCTGACCTCAAACTCCGTGGGAGTTGGGGCATTGCTGTTGAGCTGTTGAGTATGTTGTCTCTGATTGCAGCATGATACGTCTGGATGGCCTTGATGTGTTGCTCGGCGGTCTTCGTGACCGGCGAGGTTATGGACAGCGGAGTACTTGGTTCATAGCCATAGTTCGCGAAGAATGGAGAGAACCCAGTGGTTGATTGCAAACTGAAACGACATGAGGTGGGCATCCCAGTAATAATTAATATTATTTAAGAAGAATGCCACCAAAGAAGAGACAATTGTCAACATCTGATGATGCTAGTAATGAGGATGCTAGTGCAAATTTGTTTGATGGAATGGTGATTACATTGGTTGGATCATCATTTACAACGACACAAGCTGCACTTTATTCTCAGATTGAATCGATGGGTAAGAGGTTATCTGTCTTCTTTTTAAACTCATACACAGTGATTAAGCTGTCGCTGGTTATCTTTATAATATATCTATCTACATTATGTTATTAGTGCAGAAGACTTCTTGAAAAATGAATTTTCTTAGAAATCAATGATTTAAAGCTTTGGCAATGCATAAGTTGATGTCCATTCACACTCCACCACTCAATTCAATTCTTTTCTATTATGTCAATAACCAGCACATTAATTTCTCTCAAGAAGCCGTCAATTATGAAGTCCTCTTTATCGTCACCAACAAAGCCATCTCTCCAACCACAAACAGCAATCACAAAAATAGTCTCACCTATACAACCAGTTACGACAACCATATCTGCCCCAACTCAACCAAAGCTGAACCAAATCCTGACTATTAGCAACACAAACACAAACAACAATAACACTACAAATGCGAAATCACCAACAAAGTCATTGAAGCTCAACGGCAATCCATTAGTGTCCCACCGAAACATCACGACATTGACTATCAATGAACATTCGAACGAACCAATATCCAACCAACAGAAACAGCCAACGAATACTCAGGCGCCCCAAACCGTACTACTATGTGCACCTGCTAATGAACCTCTCCCCAATGAACCTACTCCCCCAACGCAATCGCCAGCTCCTCTAGTCCTTCCCGACCCTGTGAACACCACTCTTATTCAACAACAAACGGTGACGCAACACGTTGATCTCCCAATGAACCTGGTTACATATTCCGACCCTGGTCAGATTGATAACAATGTGGATAACAACTCCATAATCATGGTAGACATGCAGAAGCATCAACAAACAGAGACCACTAACATTGGATCACTGGTTGAAGTAATTCATGTTCTTAGAAAAGAACTTGAGGAATTCAAATCACTCCAATGTCAATCCAAGAATCAAACCCAACTCAACCAAGCCCAACTACCGCAACCAAGTGTTCAACCACCATTCAGTGGCAACGCCACAACTGCAGTTATCTTCCCAACCTCCCCATTTCCCACAACTGAGAGCACCTACACTGCCAAACTTGGGATGAAGTTTCCAGTTAACTCCAACACTCAGTCAAGACCTCTCCAGAGCACCCATGTGAGTACACTTTAGATTAATGATGGTAATCATAAACTGAACTAACATATATTTATTTAGGTTATAAAAGGTAACACAACGAGGTCCGTTGGTTCAAAAGACAAAACAAGAGTCAACACAAGTGTCACTACTACCGCCGGGGCACAGGAAAAGGTTGTAAAGAAGCAAAAGAAACAAATCAACCCTGAGGAGGTTGAACAAATTGATTCATCCGGCTCAGACGCATCAAACACAATGGATACAACCTCAACCACAACTACTACAATGGCGAACGCAATCAATATTGCACCATCGAATTCAATCCCAAAGAATATTCCAACTACGATCGCATCATCTATCGACAAGAAAGAGGAGGAATCCATTGATAGTCTTAAAGAACTGGTGGACAAGTTGAGAAAACGACTACACAACTGCAAGAAAGCATTGAACGGAGATTTTGACGTCAAGGTCAACACACAATTGAAGTCTGACATTGCAGAGGTCATTAGATCAGAGATATCCAAGTTTGGCCTCCCTCAACAACAACAGCAACAACAACAACAACTACGTACAGATACCTGTAATGGACATGAGGAGCTGATTGTCCAACTTGCCAATGATCTGGAGCAACACAAAGTCTTACTCACCAAAGAGTCAATCCAACAAAAGGAACTCGCCAAGGAGAATCAAGGACTGGTTCTAACTGTTCAGAATCAAACTGTACATGTATCTGCACTGGAAAGACAACTAAAGGACAAGTGCGATGAGTTTGAAATGTTCAAGATGACCATTCAGGCCTATGTACAGAAGTGCTCACAGGAGCACGACGAGGAGGTGGAGAAACTCAACAAGAAGATTGTCAATTTGGAGAACCATTTGGCAAAGCAAAAAGAGCATTCAATCAAGGAGATCAAGCTCTGGATGCATGGCGCAAAGTTGCTGCACGGAAAGTTGGTTCGACTCCAACAACCCAATGCACTGTTGAACTCCTCCGACGTACTGGATATTGACACCATTGGCAAGAGTTTCCCAGAGAATGAACAACAGTACTTGACCGAAGAGGTTATCACCACTAGTCAGGCAGCAGAAACAGTGGACCAACAACAATCACAAGAGACAAACGCTCTCAAAGTTGAGTCCCAACCAACTCAAGACGACTACCAGTCAACGATGGGCAAATATATAATGGACACAACAATAACTCAAGACGATGGTATCAATTAACTTCTGCTTCACCAATAATCTTTATTAAAGATCAGTTCGTTGTTGTATTTGGCGTCCAAAGTATTGTTTGAACAGTCGAGAGTTTGTCTTATGCTTGAAGGTCTGACCGTATTCCTTCAGCAGAATATCATACAATGTGTTTCTCTTTCTAGTAATGGCATAAACAAAGGCACTGTCAAACTCTGAACGAGAGAACTGTCTAAAGATGGTTGGGTGACTGACCATTGTGTCCAGGTATGACACCAGGTCATTAATGTGCTCTGTGTCCATGTTAATGTCGGATCGATTGTTTTGTGGTCTATTGATTTGGTGGCGGATCAATCCAAGTATTGGTCGATATGTGTCCTCGTTTGGTGAAATGGGTGGACTACGATTGTTGATCAGCTTGTGCATCATGACATAAGCCTCCTTGTACATCAGGCGCTTAATATAGTGTGCCAACATGATGTTAAACGATAGGAGTATGTTTTTGGTGATCCGGGACTGGATTCCTGTTGTGGCGATTTGTTCAGCAGAGTCCAGATGACCTTTTCTAGCATTGAATGATATGATGTCTAAATGAATGGTCTCCATGTTTACGCCCGTGTCCTTGGCCTCTTGCATGAGTCTATCGAAAGATTGTTGGTCGTCTCTATCCATATAAGCTCTAATAAGTGTTGATATTGGAAGATAGTGGTTGGCCACTGGCACCCTCTCTTTGATCATTGCCCAGATGTCGATGGCCTTTTCCAAGCAATTGTGGACTTCAATGTATGTTGCCATGAATGCGTTGCATATCTGGACATTGTACAAAGGAATATCAAGAATAGAAGCAAACAGTTTATCCATTGTATCTTTGGTTAGTTTCTTTAAGTTCCTACGCTGAAGGAAGAATCTGATGTGTTTCTGTTAGTTTAAAGCTGTTCGAACAACAATGAGGTGGTGCAATAGAGACAAACTTACGACAGGTTGAAGCTGGTATTGTTGTTGAGCGCTCGCTTGATCTCATACATATATATGAATGCACTCTCTTCAGGGAGAGCATCCCGTATTCTGATGTAACCATTCGCACTGACCTCCTTAATCCTAAAGAGTCGCTTTCGCAAAGTAGAGGAAGAGTCAAGAGGTGGATGCACACGATTTGGATGATATATCGAGAAGTCTGTGTCATCGGGAGAGGTTGTAACGATATATGGTGTTGCCGAAGAAAGATATTGTAAGAAAGAGTTGTGCTTTAAATGAGGACTTTGTTGTAGAGGAGATTGTTGAGTCTGTTGCTGCTGTTGTTGTGCCTCTGTACTTTGGTTCTTTTCATTTGGTTGGATAATGTAATTGATGATGTTGATATTGTTATTGTTATTGTTGCTGTTGTTGTTGTTATTGTTATTGTTGTATTTCGATCCCTCCAAAAGCTTGTCTATAAACACAATTGGTGCTGTAGTTGAAGAATAGTATCTAACATAGCAGTATAGTTTGCTACCTCCTCCCAGTAGCTTATACTGTTGTTGTAGGAGTCTTGTATACGCAAGCATATCTTTCAGTAAAAGTTAACAATGTGAAGCTTAAACCTAAAAAACGAGCATTTAACTTTCATAGACTTGTCAATCACAGTGATAGTAAACAAAGAATACGATAACAACAACAAAACGATGATGTATGAGGATGACGAAAGAATATATGATGATGATGAAGAAGAGTCCTATAATCACAGTGAAGACGAAGAAGATGATGATCACAGTGATGAAGAAGAAGAAGAAGAGATAAAGAAGCAATTACAAAATGTACCTTTTGGAATGCTCATGGAAATGAAACATAAACAGAAGCAACAGAGAGAAGAACATTCACACCAACTTCAACGTCAAAAGCAGCAACAGCAACAACAACTACTCAAGAAACAGCCAACACAAATGAATAAGCAACAACTAAACAAACTCAAGAGAGATTCCACAAAGCGAGACAACAAAGATGCGTGCGTATCAAACATTGGAGCTCCACTTGAGACAGTGACTGTCAACTATAGTGAATAGTAGTTACTTACATCCACATCCTATATATAGACCTGTAGAGGTAACAGCCAAAGTGCCAGTATCAAGATATAAACAGGTGGTTCAGGTTAAGAAGGTTGTTGCCAGGGACCCACGATTTGATAACTTGGGAGGACAATTCAATGAGAAGTTCTACCGAGAGAAGTATGGCTTCCTCGATCAGGTGGTCCAAAAGGATATCAGCCAAATGACAAAACAATTGAAGTCTACCCAAGATGAACATCAAAGAAAGCTTCTAGAGTACGAAATACAATCGAGGAAATCCAGGATGGCCTCTCAGGCTCTGAAGGACAAGCGCAGGAAGCTCCAGGAGGAGTTGGAGCAGAAGGAGGTCGAGAGTGTCAGACAAGGAAAGAAACCTTTCTATCTCAAGCCAGCAGCACTCAAAGAGATCGAGATCAAAGAGAAGTACAAACAACTCAAGGAAAAGGGTCAGTTGGACAAGTTTATGGAGAAGAGACGTCAAAGGATGTCAAGCAAAGACAGAGTGTTCCTCCCAAGAGTCAGGCGATCGGCGGAAGACCAATAAACATGGACAACCTGTCAAAACATTGGGCGATTTTTTTGGGAATAATCAAACCTGTGAGTTGCTTTGCTGTTCGAAAGAGGGGTGATCGTCTTTCGACACAAAACTGGGTGTGTTGTAATAATCACTAATAATCACAAGTCACAAAACAACTGATCCTATTTATTTACAATAGGTATAAATATTTATATAAATTGTGTAACAACAAGATGATGGAGGACCAGAGCACAAGTGACTTGCCATCATCAAAGAAGGAGCAGGCTAGTTTTAAATGTATTACACATCATCTTACACCGAAGGATACCCTTCAAGGGCTAGCAATTAAATATGGTTCATCGGTATGCAGGAATGAATAGAGTGATCACTTTATACCATTACTAGCTTATTTCTTACAAATGTACTACTACCAACAACAACAACAACAACAACAACAACAGGTTGCAGATATCAAGAGAGTGAACAAGATATGGACACAAGACTCTTCATCGCTGCTTCTAAAGAAGACATTGCAGATCCCTATTGTGGGCGAGTATAATGATGAGGCATCAAGCAGCAGCAGCAGCAACAGTAGTAGCAACAGTAGTAGCAACAATAGTACAAATAGCGACTCCAAAGAGAGAGGCAGCACCGATTTCTTTGTCGAGTTCAACAAGAAGGCGAACCACAATCTTAATAATGTCCTCCCAGCAGTAACCAACAACATTGACACATATGCTTACAAATCAGCATCCACTCTCAGCTTTTCACCATTGGTCAACAGTGTTGACACCAAGACTCAGTTGCAGTTTGATCTCATCGATGATGAGCTCAACCCACTGTAGATCTTCATCTTTATAATTATGATCCTCATCATCAACATCATACACCAACTATAGTATAGTACAATCAATCAATCAACCCATCAATCAAATAGCGATAAATATTGAACATTAAAGAATGAACCAATGTTTCCCATGTATATCAAACGTCCTGGTGGATTCCTTCACAACCATGACATCAATCAATCATTGATGCTCCCTGTTGCTCATTGTTTGATTGAGAATCCACCATCTGAAGCCACTTGATGGGGCTGTTGTTAGTTCAGTATCCATCATTGTGGAGACGTCTGGTAGGACACTCTCTTGAAACAGCAGCTGCTCCATCAGTAGCTACCGATACGGTTAACATCGTTGGTCCATTCTAGACTTTCATCCTTACTACTTATCTTTGCAGGTGGAGATTTGAACTTCCATCTCATTGATTTAAATTCTTTTGAAATAATATTTGATGATCACCACACACTTCCCAATCACAGAGTGAACATCAATCATCACAATTTAATTACACACACTTTATTCTATTCCTTATTACAACAAACAAAGATATATATTATTTTCTTATTTTATTCATACCTAAATACATAGTACAAAACAGAATGGGAGTGTTGACATCTGCATCAAACTACCTTGCACTACTCGAAGAGGAACAGGTTGAACTCCAATCATATGCTCTAGAGAAGCTCAACACAGTGGTCGATGAGTTTTGGCCAGAGGTTGCCACATCAATAACCAAGATGTATTGTATCAGCCACTGTATTAGTTGGTAGCAGCAATGCAATCATATCGATTCTAACCAACAACAACAACAACAACAACAAACAGTAAGAATCTTTCAGACCAAAAGACATTCACTCAACATGAGCTTGCATCATTGGTCCTTTCCAAGGTGTACTATCATTTGGGTGATTTCAAGAACTCAATGTCCTATGCCCTTGCATCTGGACAGCTGTTTAATGTTCTTGCCAAGAGCGAATACGTTGAAAGCATCTTGTGTATGTTGGAGTAGTAGTGTTCTAGAACATCAATTATCATTGTCTTTCCACATTCTGACACATCATTGATATCCTACCTACACATAGACAAATTCATCGACGAGTATATCAAGCTTAGAAATCAGTCTGCTGCCACCATTGATCCAAGACTAGAGGCAATTGTCATGGGAATGTTTGAGAGATGTTTTAAGTGTGTTCACATAATGTCAGACAGTCAATACCAAACTATTTACTGACACCTCCACCACTCATGATGCATTAGGGAGGGATCATACAAACAAGCATTGGGCATTGCCATCGAGTCCAAGAGATTGGACATCATTGAGAGATCAATTGCTCAATCTGGCAACGTACAATCGATGCTCAGCTATTGTCTCAATATATGTAATACCATCGTCTCCAACAAGACCTTCCGTCAGGCTGTGTTGGCCATCCTCGTCAAGTTGTACCTGACTCTTGAGAGACCAGACTACTCGAGCATTTCCCAATGTCTCATCTTCTTGGGTGATGCCCCACAGATTGCCACCATACTCTTGACACTCTTAAAGAAGGATGATGTATGTATCCACGCAACAATCAACCACTACTGTCCAATCACTAACTTTAATATATATATATATATATCTTCATCAATATCATAGGATTCATTGTTGCTCTCCTATCAAATCGCATTTGATTTACTCCAGAACGCATCTCAGCATTTGCTTGGCAATGTTAGGAAGCTCCTACCTCAGAGTGAAGGTGCTGCAGCCGCTGCACCAGCAGAGAAGGGAACAATTGCCACAGGTGATAAGATGGAGATCGATTCTAGATCCTCGGCAGACAACTTCCAACTGAGACTCACTCGTCTTAGAGCAATCCTCACTGGTGAGGTGTCTACAGCACTCAACATGGAGTTTCTCTATAGAAACTGCAACATCGACATGCACGTTCTTCAGATTATGAAGGTAAGTGGAGAGGGGACTACGTAATTGTTCTTGTCGTCTAGGGTCATCCATAACATTAACACATACTACTTCTCTCTCTTTCAACAGTCAACTTCAGAACAGCACAAGGGTGCGATCTTCTACACTGGAACACTGTTTGCCAACTCAATCATGCATGCAGGCACCACCAGGGATGTGTTCCTTCGTGAGAACCTCGATTGGTTGTCCAAGGCAACCCATTGGACCAAGTTCTCAGCCATTGCTAGTTTGGGTGTTATCAACCGTGGCCAGACCAAGGAGTCGAGAGAGCTTTTAAAGTTGTACCTGCCAGGCGCAACTGTCTCTGCCACACCATACAGCGAGTCTGGTGCACTCTATGCACTGGGTCTGATCCACGCAGGTCAAGGTGAGGATGTCGTCCGATATCTGGCCGAGAAGGTTCACTCCACCAATCCAATCCTTAATCATGGTGCATCACTTGGACTTGGTTTGGCCGCAATGGCCACTGGCAACGATGGTAAAGTATCAACGATGGAAAGTGTTTATACAATCTCACCTCACATCACACAACTAACCTGTTACCTATATATCCTTAATTAGATATATATGAGGATTTGAAGGGTATCCTCTACCACGACGATGCAATCAGTGGAGAAGGTGCTGGATTAGCTATGGGACTTGTTATGTTGGGTACTGGCTCACAAAAGGCGATCGATGAAATGTTGGCCTACGCTCATGAGACACAACACGAGAAGATCATCAGATCTTTGGCACTCGGTCTTGCCTTCACCATGTATGGTAAGGAGGAGGTTGCCGATACTCTGATTGAACAATTGATCACCGACAAGGTATGTAGTGGCAGTAGTAGTGATGATTCATTCCAAATGTATGATACTAACACTGTTAACAGGATCCACTATTGAGATATGGTGGTATGTACACAATTGCCATGGCCTATTGTGGAACTGGTAATAATGATGCTCTCAGAAGGTTGCTACACTATGCTGTCAGTGATGGAAATGATGCCGTGAGAAGAGCCTCAGTGACGTGCATAGGTTTTGTCTTGGCTAAGCAACCAGAGAAGTGTCCAAAGTCCGTACTACTGTTGTCCGAATCATATAATCCCCACGTCCGATATGGAGCAGCCATGGCCCTTGGTATCTCATGTGCTGGCACTGGAAACCGTGATGCATTGGATATCCTAAAGAAGCTGTCCGCCGACACTGTTGGACTGGTGCGTCAGAGTGCCTCAATTGCCATCGCCATGGTGCTAATCCAATCGACAAAGGAGCAATATGCCGACACTGAGGTCTACAGGAAGCAGTTTGTTCGCTTTATCACAGACAGACGTGAGGAGATCATGTCCAAGTTTGGTGCCTTCCTTGCCCATGCCATCATTGATGCCGGTGGCAGAAACACGACCATTTCACTCTTCTCCCCAAGCGGCCACAAGAACATGCAGGCGATTGTTGGACTTGCTGGATTCCTGCAGTTCTGGTACTGGTATCCAATGACCCACTTTATCGGTTTGGCCTTGACACCCACCTCTGTAATTGGAGTCAACAAGAACCTTGAAATGCCAGTGTTCAGTGTCAAATCCAACTGCAAGCCATCCTTGTTTGCCTACCCACCAGACACCAAGCCATCCACAGCCAACGCACCATCAAAGGTAGAGACAGCAGTCCTCTCCATCTCTAGAAAGGGAAAGTTGCAGCACAGTCGCTCCGCAATGAACATCGACTCTGAGATTGAAAAGGAGAAGAAGGAGAAGGAAGACAAGGAGAAGGAGCAGAAAGAGAAGGAGCAGAAGGAGAAGGAAGAGAAGGAGGAAGAGCCAACGTTTGAGCGCAAGAACAACCCAGCCAGAATCACACCAAAGCAATTGCAGTACGTGGTGTTTGATGACTCTAGATACACACCAATCAAGAAGAGCCACACTCTCGGTATTGTTGTTCTCAAGGACAACACACCTTCTGAGCCTGAGCAATTGGTTGTTAAAGGAGAAGCCTGCCGTCAAATCACCAGTGACCAACTCTAAAGGCAACAAGGCTGCTCTGGAGGAGCCAAAGGCACCACAACCATTTGAGTTCACAGATTGATCATCATCATCAACAGGCAGACCTAGGTACCGTTAGTCGTTGCTATCTAACAATCAAATCATCACCCAAGTATATATTACCAACTACATCCAACAACAAACAACAAACAAATAAATAAATAGACTTACTATCCCTGTATTCACTCGATATATATATGTATGTATGTATGTATGTAGTTGATGTATTATCTATCTATCTATCAATTGTATTTTACTTCCTAAGGGAGTAAATCTTGAGGAAGTGTTCCGAGATGAATCGTCTTTGAATCTTTCCCGTCGTAGTCTTGGGGAAGCTGTCGGTGACAAAGATCTTCTTGGGTATCTTGAAAGAGACAATCTTCTTCTGAAGGAACTCCATCACCTCTTGTTCAGTTAGGTCTGGCTTGGATGTCTTGGGTACCACTGCAGCCCAAATCTCCTCACCATACTTGGCGTCTGGTACACCAAAGCAGACAGCCTCTGCAATGTGCTCGCACTCCAAGAGTGAGTTGTCAATCTCGAGAGGACTGATCTTTTCTCCACCTCTGTTGATGATCTCCTTCTTTCTCCCCTTGAGGAACAGGTATCCCTCATCGTCCAAATAGCCAATGTCGCCGGTCAAGAACCAACCTTGCTTGGTGAAATTCTCAATGTTTGCCGTTGGGTTGTTGTTGTATCCCTTCATGACGTTGTTGCCACGGGTGCACACCTCACCAACCTGACCAACAGCCAAGAGGTTACCCTCTTCATTGGCGATTCCAACTTCAACAAAGGCACCCTTGCCAACTGAGCTGACCTTTCTCTTTCCATCCTCTGGGAGTCTGTTTGAGGTCATTTGATGTGATGACTCTGTCATTCCATACGACTCTACTACTGGACACTTTGATGAGATTAGTTAATATATATTGTCAAAGGTAGCGAATTATCATAGCCACTGCATTGGCATACATACACCATAACATTTCTCCAAAGATTCAAACAAGGTTGGCGAGAGGGATGAACTGCAACTTCTAATGAACCTGAGGAATGCCTTGTTCGGACTATCCTCCATTGACTTCTCCAGTGAGATGAGGATGGCGTGGATGGTTGGAACGGCAGAGTACCAGGTTGCCTTGTGCTGCTTGACGTGTGCCCAAAAGCATTGTGCACTGAACTTTGGTGGAGTGATTAGGGATCCACCACTGATTAGAGTTGACAAGCTGACGCCAATCAGTCCGTGCACATGGAACAGTGGCATGACAACCATTGAGCGATCGGTCTTTGACAGATGGAATGTCTTGGCAATGTTCACCAACGAGGTGGATATGTTCTTGTGTGTCAATGGGACTCCCTTGGGCTTGCTGGTAGTACCACTCGTGTGAAGGAATATAGCTACATCTTCTGGCTGAGGTGGGTCAGCGAGCTCTGTTCCCTTGGACGACAAGTCAAGCTTGTTATCTTTCTGGTCAAACAACTCAAAGTGGTACTGGTTGGAGGCATAGTCGAAGTTGTCCTTCAATGTCCACACATTGAGACCCAACTGGGTGGCAGCTGCTTTGGCTTCAGTTAGACCATCCTGAATAATGACAAGTTTGGCATTCATGTCCTGAAGGTAAAAGTTGAACTCATCCTCTTTGTAAGATGAGTTCAAAGGTGCTGCAATGCATCTAGAAAATGTTGTACCCTAAAGATAGACCGGTTGCATTGTCATGTGGGTAGGTAAATTTAATGATTAGTGATTGAACTCCTTGTACAAAGTCTTTGAAAATAACATACAGCGAAGCAAGCAAGGATTGGATAACCATTTGGCAAGACAATTGAAACAACATCACCCTGTTTGAATCCATTGCTTTGGAGGAGATGTGCTACACTGACAGCATCCTGAAGAAACTGACCATAGGTAACTTGGCTAAAGTCTGTTGAGGTAGTGTTCGATGGCAAGATCATCGCATTGGTGCTCTTCTGTTCAAGTGCTGCACTTGAGATCAACTTGAAGAGTGTATCATTTGTATATGTATTATCAACAGCTGTAGACATTTTCTGTTTATCTTTATATCTTCTTATGCAAAAGTAGTTCTATTATTCTCTAAATCCCAATCCTGTTTCAATTTGGTTTGGTTGGACCTGGGACTAAGTAGTGAACAATACTGAGCGTTTGTATAACCACACTAGATATTTTAGTTGTTTTTTCAACATACTTCTCTACCACTGTTTTGAGTGAAGGTCAAATTATTGTTATTTGTAAATATATATATTTAATTGATAGAGAGATAAATATAACAATGGTATTCGAGGGCATAGTATCTGACGTTTTGTCAAAGGTACTAGGCGAGTACGTAAAGAATCTCAACAAGGACCAGCTCAAGATTGGTGTGCTGGGTGGCAATGTTGTGCTGACCAATCTAGAGTTGAAGGAAGATGCTCTCAACAATCTGCCAATCAACATGCCCATCACCGTCAAGAAAGGTTACCTTGGTCGACTGGAGCTCAAGGTACCCTGGAAGGACCTCAAGTCTAAACCAGTGATTGTCAACATCGACTCTATCTATGCACTGGCCGTGCCTCAGACACAGAACTACAAGTACGACGAAGAGGCCGAGAAGAAGAAGGAGAAGGAGCTCAAGAGGAAGAGAATAGAGAACTACGAGTGGATGAAGTCTATCAAAGAGGCTGAGAATGAACAAACTGGCGGCAAGGCCACTGATAGCTCATTCACTGATCGACTAGTGACAAAGATCATCGACAACTTGCAGATCAAGATAAACAAGATACATATACGTTTCGAGAACAGGAATGAGCTTGGTCGTGTATGTATACATACACCAACTACACACTCGACAACAATGGCAAATACTAATACTTTTTCCTCCAATATAGCTCTACGCAGTTGGTGTCACTTTGGACAACATATCAGCACAGTCTTGTGATGAGCGTTGGATCCCATCAATCATTGACAGTACCAAGACAAACATGATTAGAAAGTTGGCCGAGATGAACTCTCTTGGAATGTACATTGATGCAGACGCAACCTCCATGCTTGGTCTCTCTGACCACGAGTTCCACGATGCATTTTACAATGCTATCCCAACCACAAGGACACATGAGTCAATGACCAAGAAGTTCATGCTCAAACCAATATCCTCTCAGCTAAAGGTATGTTCAGAATGGTAGTACCATATATATATATGTATTAATCAACTCTTATTTGTTTCCATCACCAGGTGTCTATAAACAAAAGTGATGCAATCGACAAGGCCATTCCAAAGATCATCACAGAGTGTATATTCTCAGATATCATCTGTGCACTCTCCTCTGCACAGTACCACTCCATCATGAACATTCTACAATTCACCAATGAGTTCCTTCGCGACATCAAGTTCCTAAAGTACAGACCCCAAGTTGGAGTCAGGGAGAACCCAAGGGCATGGTGGAAGTATGCAGGTCAGGTCACACTGGAGAACATCCACCAGAGACGTTACCAGCGCTCATGGGCCTACATCTTTGAGCGTCGAAAGGACCGTATCAAGTATGTTGAGCTCTTCAAGAGATCTCTACCCAACATCCACTGGTTGACTCCTCTGACAAAACCAGAGACGGCAAGCCTTGCTGAGATGGAGGAGCGACTCAGTTTTGAGGACGTCATCTTCTACCGCTCCTTGGCCTATGCCGAGATCAAGAAGGAGACCGAGAAGAACAAGATCCGTAAGGACTTCCTTCAATCCAAGAAGGCCGATCGTACCTTCTTCCAGAACCTCTTCAACAAGAAGAAGGAGGAGGATGAGAAGGAGGCACCCATCGTCACACTGTCACACAACGAGAGAGATGAGCTCTATCGTACGATCGAGTACTCCGAGGTGATAGAGTCAGTGGAGGAGCCACCCGACTGGGTCAAGATCGTTGCCAACCTCACCATCAAGTCCATCTCTATGCAGTTGGTTGAGAACGATACGCCATTCATTGATACGGTCTTCTCGGCACTGACCGTCAAGCTAGAGCAGCGCAAGGAGGGTATCAGGGTGCTGTCTGGAATCAAACAGTTTGAAGTCTACGACCAGTTTACCAAGGGAACCGAGTATAAGAAGATCATCTCCCCTGCTCTTACTGGTGGCACTCAGCAGACCTTCTGTTCTGCCATTGTTGACACGTGTCCACCCAACAAGGCCATCGATCTACTTCTCGACCTGAACATGGAGCCTCTACAAGTGATTGCACCAAAGCCACTGATCATGAAGATAGTGGAGTTCTTCACCAATCAGGACGCAATCGATTTGACCAACATCACAAACATGGCTGGTGACTACATCGACAACTTCACAGAGAAGACAAAGATGCAACTGCAAGAGGCATTGGACACACACAAGACTGTCGCTCTACATGTCAAGATCCAGGCACCAGTCATTATCATCCCAGAGAATGTCACCATCAAGAACTCCAACGCACTGGTGCTTGATCTTGGTAGCTTCAAGTTCGAATCGGACGCGGCCAACCAAAAGATCAAGGGCAAACTAGTGTCTAGCACATCCGAGGACGATTTCTACGATAGATTCAATCTCTCTCTCGAGTCGGTCCAGATGCTGCTGACTAACGACATTCACTCTTGGAACGACAAGCGAGTGCAAAGCGAGCAACGTACACACATTATCAACCAGTTCGACGTCCACTTGTCCATCTTCTCATGCATCCAACAGGACAGTCTCACACTGACCAAGGTGAAGATCAAGGGTGAGCTACCATCCTTCAACATTGCACTGTCCGATAAGAAGTGCAAGCAGCTGATTGAGATGGCTGAGAAGTTGACCGCAGACATTGACACTAGTAGCAAAGCAGTTGCTACACTGGATCATGCTCAATCAGCTATCAAGAGCAAGGTATTGGATATGTATAGGTATATTTAGTTTAGATACTTTTGATCAAAGATCACTAACTAACATACACTCAATCACTATCTCCAGTCACTACAATGAGAATGAACAGGATGACAAGCAACAATCATCAATTGATCTTCTTATGAACCACAAGAAGGTCAGCATGAGCTTCAAGATCCGTTCGATTGGAATCACAATATCGAGGGAGCAGACTGACTTGATCAAATTGGTCATTGATGGTTTGACCGTATCATTTGCTCAACGAACCTTTGATTCAGTTGGCAAGGTGGAGCTCTCTAGACTTGACATTGATGACTTGTTCACTCGCAGCAATTTGAAGAAGTTGGCCACATCCAACCCAACCAAAGACATTGAAGGAGGTTCAAGTGATGCATCACTTGTTCTGATCAACTTTAAACAATACCAAAGTGTATGTATCATAGTTTTTAATAATAATACCAAACAACCAACTAATTTAATTCTCTTGTATTCATTCAAACAATACTAGGATTCACCAGAGTTCAAAAAGGTTGACATGACCCTTGATGTTAACTTCCAGAACTTCTACTTGGTGTGCAACCCTCCCACAGTACATCAGTTGCTTATGATTGTGCAGTCCTTTGACAAGAAGCCAGTCATTGGTCTCCAGAAGTCAACAATCCAAGTGATCGAGAAGAGAAAGAGACTAGTCAAAACACTTAGAGTTGGCGGCCCTGCAAGCTCTACTCCATCACCATCTTCAGCATCACCTGCCCTAGAATCATCCTCTGAGCAGTTCACTGGAGACTCTGCTCCTTCGCCCTCTACTGCGCCAACCACTAGAAAGGTGACAATCATCAAGAAGGTTCTCAAGAAGAAACCACCCACTGAGAACATTACCATCAGTGTAGTGGCCAAGATCAAGAGTTTGGGTCTGGTGCTGAACCAAGAGACCAACAGACGCATAGGAATCTTCTCGATCAATGACATCATGGTGGAGACTGTCCTCTACAAGGACACAAGGATGACCCTTCGTGGCACGCTGGGAAGCATCAAGCTTGAAGACCTGACAGACAACCCTGCATCTCTCTACAAGCATGTGATCACACCTCAAGACCAAGAAGGTTCAATGCTCACATTTAGCTTCAACACACATCCCACCACGTTGACCAACTATCCTGGCTATGACAGTTCGGTCCAGGCCAACATCAAATCGATCATTGTCAATGCCCAAGTTGGCTACGTCTATCAGCTCCAAACCTATTTACTTGGAGGAATGCTTGACCCCATTCTCAACAAACCAGTTGTACCAGTGCCCGTGGCGACGTCGTCAAGCAACCAAGCTGGCAATGAGTACTTTGACTCCATAGACCCACTCTCGACAAGTCTCTCAGTTGACACACTCACACCAGTCAGTCGTACCAAGCTGGACATTGTCATGGAGACACCGATCTTTAGAGTGCCCCAAGCACTCAACTCCACCAATATGATACAACTGGAGCTGGGCAAGATCATTGTGTCCAACCGATTCGATAACTTTAGGGACACAGCACAACCCTTGGACATCATGAACATCCGTCTAGAGTCCTCCAACATGACCATCCATGACAATGACAACGTCTCCAACTTCCTTAACAAGATGGACCTAGATCTTGCCTTGACCAGATTCTTGATACCAAATCACCAGATCGACGTCGACGACCTTGTGATTGACATGAATCTGTCAAACATCAGTTTCCATCTCACGCAAAAACAGTACGTCTTCTTCCTTAAGATGATGGACAATGCTATGCGTGCCATTGGCAACGTGCTACAGACTGTGTCTCTGCCCCCACCCCCATCGTCTGATATCCCCTACTATGGGGAACACGAAGTGCTCAAGAATATGGGCAAGGTTACTCTATCGATGAACATCACTGTGCCAAATCTCAGCTTCAAGATATCCACAACGGAAACAGACATTGCCATGTTTGAGATGCGTCAAATGGTGATCCAGTTCAAGACTTCAGAGAGACAAAAAATGAAGTTGGACTTCTCTATGGACTCCATCGTGTTGACAGACGCTAGAAGTGACTCACCCAACATCTTCAAGAACCTAATGGAGAATCATCAGTCACGAAAGGCTACAGAAACAGTTTCCTTCATCACAGTCGGCTATCTTAGAGATAGCTATCTTGGCGACCAGTACATCAACCTGGAGATCAACAATCCATGCCTCTTTGTGTCTCCAACGCCCATCTTTTTGATTGTCGACTTCTTTTTGAAGCCCCTTCAGACACTGGAGCAGTCTGCACCAGTTGTTCCCGAGCCCACTACTAGCAGCCCCAAGTTCTTGGCTCAGACGCGAAAGCTGAACCCAGAGCTACTTAGAACTCCAACGATAACCCTCTCGTGCAATCTCAACGTAGAGGTGACGATGGTAGAGAATGAGGCACAGGCAAACACAAGGTGTCTCGTGGCCAAGACCAAGTCCCACGTGTATTTCAAGCGTGATCCAAAGGGAATGGAGAACGCCATTGTGTCTCTTCGTGACACCAA
Source organism: Acytostelium subglobosum LB1 (assembly GCF_000787575.1). Classification (NCBI taxonomy): domain Eukaryota; phylum Evosea; class Eumycetozoa; order Acytosteliales; family Acytosteliaceae; genus Acytostelium; species Acytostelium subglobosum. The sequence continues at coordinate 310,129 of NW_012236498.1, read as the reverse complement.
GATCAAGATCTTTAGACCTTCAGTCGCTGTGGACTCTACTGTAGATGGATCCAGACAAGGATCACGTCCAATTCAAATCCTCAGGTCATTGGATCATATCAAGGTGCAGTACATTAAGGAGAACGAGACGGCCGACTACTTCAAGACCAAGATATCTGTCACCAGTTCCATCATCAAGACCTATTTCTCCTACGATGATATCAACACGATCCTCAAGATTGTACAGAACCTTAGCATTGCAACGCAATCGTCCATTGCTCAAGCGGCCAACAACAACAACACAGATCTGTCCTCCTCTACTGCCTCTTTTGATCTCTCCTCCAGCATCAGCTCAGTGGACGCAGGACAGCTTGTCCCGGCCTCTGGTTCATCCAGCCCTGACCTTTTCATTCAGAACGAGTTCCTGACCTTTGAATGTCCTTCAATGAGCGTGCTCCTGATCAACGAGTCCATGGACATCTACCTACCGATCGCTGAGCTCTACCTATCTGGTCTACAGGCAAAGATTACCAATTGGTCCACGGAAATGGAGCTCAAGACATCAGTCACTTTCAAGGCCGACTACTTTAACGAGAGTCTCATGAAGTTTGAACCATTCATTGAGGACTGGGGCTTCAACTTTGACATCAAAAAGACTGGCAAGAGGACACGTGCCACCTTTATGGCCACACGACAAATACTCAACATGAACGTGACACATGCCCTTCTGCAGACACTCGCATCCACCGTCCATCTGATCAAGCTCAAGGACAAGGAGAACAAGACCTCACTCAAGAGCAGGATCGTGTCTTCAAACTCGACGCTCTCCAAGTACCTATCAAAGAAGGTGACCTCACCCGAGGATCTCCAAGAGTCCCTCCTCTCTGCCTCGACCTCATCTTTGGGTGCACCCATCAAACCCAAGTTCCATTCTCATTGGCTCATGAACTTGACAGGTTGTCCGATCGACTATTCTCTGCCCGTTCTTGAGGCCATGCAGGAGCTGCAGGACGACAATGAGAGTAGTTACTCTGACTCTCTCTCAATGTCCTCTGCCACAATGTCCACGACATCCCAACTCTCCACCCAATCCAGTCGCATCAATGTGGCCAACAACGTACTACAACCCGTACAGATCAAGGCAACCAAAGGCAGAGACTCCTCCATTGGTGCAAAGACCAGCATTGACCTTTTCATTCATGGTTGTCGCCTGGAATCGGTCTCCCTGGATGCTATCGGAAGCAGAGTGTACCGTCTCAAGCAACCCCAACAGCAAGGTCTCAGCGCATCAACCACAACAATCGTACCTTTGCAAGGTGACATTGATATTGATGTGGAGGCAAGGCTACAGCGTGATGGTAGCAAGATAGTGTACATTCGCTCAATGGTGCAGTTTGTCAACAACTCGTCAATTCCAATGCATCTTAGTTTCAAAGAGGACAACCATGTCGACTCTGCCGTGCTAGTGCAACAGAACGAGAAGTACTCGGTACCAGTTGACGCCTTCTTTGGATTCAGTCGGTTCTGGATAAAGATGGCCAACTCACCACATTGGTCAGAGGCTATTTCTCCTGCAGCACTCGTTAGCGAGTTTGAGAAGGAGCAGGCCAAACTGGACAAGAAGCAAGATGGAGCTGTTCGCAGAGAGAACAGTCGACCACTCAAACTTGTGGATCGTCTCGAGAGGATATCTTTTGTTGCAGTGTCAGTTACCAACCAGACCCACCTCCTTGGCAACAGTACCGTCCCAGAGCTCTCAAAGAACAAGTTCCAGGTCATATCAATCAGTGCGCAGGTTCAGATTGAGAACCTGCTGCCAATACCATTCAAGATCAGGTTCGCAAAGGATGAGGAACCTGTTCTCATTGCCAGTGGGGAGAAGCTTGATGTCTTCTCCTATGCGCCAGGCACCAACCTTAGTGTCAGCCTGAGCGACATTGAGAAGTTCCCCGAGACCACACAGACCTTGATCAATGGAGACAATGTGGCCAAACAGTTCAAACTGCTCACCTCTCAGATGACTGGCAAGGAGCTGACACTTCAGGTGGAGAAGTTTGAGGAGGTCAAAGGCATCAGAGTGCTTTCCTTCTATTGTCAATATTGGTTGGTCAACAACTCGATGCTGCCACTTGTGGTCAAGGGTGATGGTGAGGAGATTGCTCTGCCTCCAAACACTTCCACAGCTATGAACCCACCCATCCTCTACCACTCCAACAACATCAAGCTACGTGTTATTGACGGCAACACTAACAACAACCAAGTCAAGTACTGCAATTCGGTTCCCATCGTCACGGTTGGACACACTGGATCACTCTCGATCCCAGGTTCATCTCACGCCTACGAGGTCTCGTACTCAATCGAGTTCTGTCAGCACTCCAAGTTTGGTCTCAGCAAGGTAGTAACCTTTACACCTCGCTACGTAATCCAGAACAAATTGGACTTCCCCATCATGGTGTCCCAATACGTCAAGACCGAGAAGAAGATTGAGCGCATCGACCTGATGACCCTACAGCCAAATGCTCACAGTCCTCTACACTGGACTGTGCCCACCGAAGACAAGTCGATCAGTATCAAGAGTGCATCTGGCACACAGGAATGGTCAGGCAGCTTCAACATTGATACAGTGTGTGAAACGATCGTACGAATCAGAGACAGTGAACCAGCCAAGCCCTCTGTGCATTGTAATGTCACCATCATGGAGGAAAAGGGAACACTCTATGTTTTGATTCCAGAGGCCAGTCAAGAGCATCCACCATTCTTGATTCAAAACGACACACCCTACAACATATCCTACCACCAAAAGAATGCACTGCCAGCCAACCAGCAGAGATTCGATCACCTGACACCAACACTCACGATGCCTTTCGCCTGGGACGAACCTTCAATGCCATCTATACTCGTTGCCTACCTTGACGGCGAACCAATGAAGCGAGACCTTAAGCTCAACAAGATCACTGGCTACGAGGTCAAGGTGAACTCGATCACAATATACGTGACGATCACCGTGGAGCGCACAAGCCGTCTGGTCAAATTCTCCACACACTCCTCCAAGTACAACCTCATCAAGCATTGGAAGGAGAATGTCAACACCAAGGTGGACAGAGAGGCAACCGAGTTCCAGTTCTTTGTCAGAATGTCAGGAATCGGTCTCTCTGTCATTGACCAGTCGCCTAAGGAGTTGTGCTACGTCTCACTGTCTGACTTCTTCCTGCAGACTGAGCACTCAATGTATGAGACATCACTTGAGGTCAAGATTGGAGATTTACAGTTGGACAACCAGCTGGTACGCACAGAGTTCCCAGTCATGCTCTTCACCACAATGAAGGGTGACAACAGAAAGGACTTCCTACATCTCTCGGTCATCAAGTCAAACTTTGACAACATTGATCACTTTAGATACTTCTCCATATTGATCCAGGAGTTGATGCTAGATTTTGAGGACAATTGGTTGAAGGAGGTTTTGGACTTTGTCAACTCAATGCCTGACTTCCACAACCATTCTGCAAGCCATCATCATCAACAACAACAGTCACAACAGCAGCAGCAACAATCCCTCACCGACTCTGGTCATAGTATACCAAATCTTTCCAACTCCATCACCAACACACATATGAATGACACTGCTCAAGAGCTATACCCAGTATTCAGCATTGAGCCACCAACACTCGACTCAACTGCACATAGAATGGTGTACTTTGCACTTCTCGTACTCAATCCGATCAAGGTCAACATCACACTGTCCCTCCAGAAGGATGGTCTCTTCAAGACTGATCACAAGGCCCTCAGCTCTATCGAGGGACTTGGTCTCTCACTCACAAAGTTGGACCGTGCTCCTATCACATTGCAAGGTCTACTGATGGAGCATCCATTCTCCTCATGGAACACAATGATTGACAAACTCAAGTCCACATACATCAAGCAAGTGATTGGTCAGTTCTACAACATCCTTGGCTCCATCGATATCATTGGAAACCCAATTGGATTGTTCAGAAACTTTGGAACCGGTGTTCAAGACTTCTTTGTCGAGCCAGCTCAGGGTCTCGTCAAGTCACCTGCAGACTTTGGCAAAGGTCTGGCAAAGGGCACGAGCTCATTGATCAAGAACTCTGTTTTTGGTACGTTCAACACCATCTCAAAGATTACAGGCACCATTGGATCTGGTGTTGCAACATTGTCATTCGATGACAAGTATCTTCAAGACAGAAAGGCCCAGCAGTCCAAGAAGCCCAAGCACGTTGGAGAAGGTTTGGCTATGGGTGGCATTGGCATTGGTAAGGGATTGTTCCAAGGAATCACTGGTATCGTTACCAAACCCGTTGAGGGTGCCAAGAAGGATGGCTTCCTAGGATTCGCCAAAGGTTTGGCCCAAGGTGTCATTGGAGTGGCGGTGAAACCAACAGCAGCAGTCATTGATGCTACGACCAAGGCAACAGAGGGCATCAAGAACACGACCAACCTCCAAGAGTTCAAGGATAGAAAGAGGCCCCCAAGATGCTTTGGTGCAGACAATGTACTCCGTCAATATGAGGCACTAGAGTCAGAGGGCTGGTATTTGTTGAAGACCACTCACAAGTATAAGCACTCTGGAGACAACTACATATGGCACTATCCAATCAACCACGAGTGTTTGGTGATTCTGTCAGACAAACGACTGATCTATCAGAAGATCAAGAGGAGCATCGTTGCAAGCAACTTTATGTTCCAGATACCATACGAGGTTATCAAAGAGGTTCTATACGTTCCTGGCAATGGTCTGGTCTTGAAACTCAGTCCTCCACAAGATTTGTCTCTCCTAGAGCGCTCTGTCTCCTCCAAGGTGATTCCTGCTGATGATGACAACATGAATATGATATTCAACATGAAGATCGACCATGCACTGCGTCTCTTCAACGAGAAGAAGGGCCGACAATATGATCAGAAGTGATCAACTCCCTTCCCACACACACACACACACTATCGGTCTTTATTTCATTCTACAGTCAATACAAGCTAAATTCTCATTCCAACTAACGCCTTGGAACTCGTAGTAGACTGTGCAAACACGATTGTCAATTGTAATTGACATCATCAACAACTAGATGCGAACAGTCGATGAATTTGAACGCTGTAACTTCACCTCGCACTATGATCTTGATTCTCCGTGAACCCCAGCTAGGGGGTACGAACAGACGAGTAGATTGCAGTGTGGTTTGTGTTTCGTGTGATGTGTATGTTGGGTGGATCGCGCCGGTGATCGACCTGATTATCGGGATGAATACTTATCACATTCAACAAGGTCATTTTCCATTGGTAATTTGAACTTATCACTGTGCGAATGATGTGGTGAGCAATGGAATATCTTTGAAGTAAGTAGCCAAAGTACACATTGACTTGCCTTCCTTTTTTTTCTCCTACACCTGCCACCGATATCAGCTGGACAGTGCCTATAAATGCCTCCCCAATACCGTTCAATAGATCATCAAAAAGTCCAATATCGATATTATCATGTCATTAATTAAATTCTATACCATTCTTATTATATTGTTGATATGTTTGAATCTCTCTGTTGCAACCCTTGAAGGTTATCTTCCATTTTGCCCACATCAATGTCCAGAGCATCCAAACTGTCACAAGATGTCCGATAGTGCCAAATTCTGTTGCCATGTTTGCTATTAGTAGTAGATGCTCCAAAGATTTATCTCCGATATAGTAATTACCTAGTTCCACTTGAATAGGATCTCAATGTGGACAAGTAATCAATAAATACTTTGTATTTACAAATTTTATAAATCATTCTTCTTGTTTTCACAACAACAAATAACTCAACAATAACAATGTCTGCAGATAACAACAACAATAACAATGAAAAGAAGAGAGCTACTAAGCTATGCGAAGTATGTCTTGATAAAAGACCTGTACTAAAGAGACCAAAGACTTCACAGATGATATGCAAGGACTGTTTCTATCAGGTGTTTGAAGATGAGATACATCAAACAATCGTTTCGAACAATCTATTTCAAAAGGGAGACAGGGTTGCCATCGGTGCATCAGGTGGAAAGGGTAACTTCCTTAGTTCAGATTATCCCAACTACATATGAATGCTCACACCACTAATACTACTACTATAAATAGACTCTACAGTGCTGGCAGAGATCATGACATTGCTCAACAAAAGACATGACTATGGACTAGACCTATTCCTTTTGTCAATCGACGAGGGAATCACAGGATACAGGGACGACTCATTGGAGACTGTCAAAAGGAATCAACAACAATACCAGATACCCCTCAAGATTCTTTCATACAAGGAGTTGTACGATTGGACCATGGATGATATAGTAAAGGAGATTGGACTGAAGAACAATTGTACATTCTGTGGAGTCTTCCGTCGCCAGGCACTGGACAGGGGCGCTGTCCTACTTGGGGCAAACAAGATTGTCACTGGACATAATGCCGATGACATTGCAGAGACCATCCTGATGAATCGTATGTGAACTTTAATCTATCTACTTCTGCTCTGGTCTGGTTACTTACACATAATAATAATTCTACACACAGTGCTTAGAGGAGATGTACCTAGACTTCAGAGATGTGTAAACATTGTCACAGGTAGTGAGGGTGCTTTACCGCGATCCAAACCATTCAAGTATACTTATCAGAAGGAGATAGTGATGTACGCCTACTTTAAGAAGTTGGACTACTTCACAACAGAATGTATATATGCACCAAATGCCTATCGTGGACATGCCAGGGACTTTCTGAAGGACCTGGAGGCTATCCGTCCATCTGTGATCATCGACATTATCCACTCTGCAGAGAACTTTGCCTTTCGTGATGAGACCAAGATGCCAGTCCAGAGGAATTGTAATCGATGTGGATACATATGCTCAAACGATATATGCATGGCGTGTGATCTACTGAGGAACCTCAATGCTGGCATGGCAAAGGTAGCATTGACAAGTAACTCTTTGCTTAAATTCAACAACAACAACAATAACAATAACAACAACAACAACAATAATAACAACAACAACAATAATAACAACAACAATAACAACAAGGACAACAACCAAATTGGTAGCTAACAATAATAATCATTTATACTCAAACAACTGATTACAACGGATATTTATTGATGGCATTAATATAGTAAGGTTTGATGTGACCTGAGTTGTAGAGACAATGTCTAGTGGACTGGCTTGTTCTTCAAACGGAGGAGTACCTCTCTCATTCTGGTAGTATCTTTGCTGGGTGGTGGTACATTCTTGTCCTTCTTCTCCGAAGAAGATGATGATCCTGCAGCGGCCGATGAGGCAGAGGTTGGCTTGGCGGTGAGGTCAATCATAGAGACAACAGCCTCCCAAGAGTCATCCTTGCCAGCAGATGCAGCAATGTTGTCATTCTCCAATGTCTTGTTGTGGTCTCTGTTGTTCTTGAGTGCTGTCTTCTTCTTTGACTCACGCTCAGCGTAGAAGTTGTCCAATGACTTCTGAGCATCCTCTAGCTTCTTTCTTCTCTTCTCATCCGACACTCTCTTCTTCTCTGCCAATGCCTTGTCATGCTTCTCGTTGAACTCTCTATTAAATTGTCGTCACCATAAAGTTAATATTATCACTAATAATATTATAAAATTGAACTACGTTACCTAACAGCAGCTGGGACCTCAACAGTCTTGGGCTTAGAGTCATAATTGTTTGCTGAGCCAGATGGTGATGACATGCTATGATCCTGCTGTTGTGACCATGCGTTGTTGTTGTTGCCATCAGACACAGTTTCGAAAGTGATAGTCTCACCTTCCTCTGTCGGTACGTAGTCTCCCTCAATGATCTCCTCATGAACCTCGACAGATTCGATATTATCTTCAAATGGATCAGACATCTCTTTTAATAATGTATAAAGTAATAGACAGATAGATAGATAGATAGCTTAATAGATAGTGATAATGTGATTGAGTGAATGAATGAAACACGTAGGTGACCTGTGGTTGATGATCATGACGGGAGAGGATCAAGTTTTGATCAAAAACAATAGTTGTTTGACTTTTGGCAATCTTTCTTTTATTGCTTTTCAACAACAACACAAATAATATACAATAGATAAACAATGAAGATACAAATAGAGGGTTCAACATTGGTAGATTCATTGCCATACATAGATGCACCTTTAACAGATCGTATGTACCATACTTCTTACTCCGATGCTGATTCCTAACTTACTCTATCATCATCACCACTCAGAGGAACAGTCAGTTATCAATGAATTGATTCGAGAAGAGATGTCTAGGTTTGAACCTCCTGACTACTTGGCCCAACTACCAGCTGCACATAGTTTTGATTACAATGTATGCTAATCACAAACAATCCGTAATATCCTGTGTTACAACACTTGGAACCAATACTGACCTTCCTTTATTGAACCTCTCAGAGCTTTAACTTTCTAGAGAATGAAATGAATAGAATACAAGAGAACAAGACAATGGAGCAATTCAACCTTACCAGATATAAAGTGGAGAAACCACCAGCATCAATGAAGCATGATGTTGACGCGTGGCAGAGCGCAGTGGACAATGCAAAGGCACAGTGCGAACATCAAGAGACAAGGAGGACAAACCTACAACTTCTGCAGAGATACGGCGTTAATGCATGGAAAAAGTACCTGGAAGACTATCAACGTCTATACAAATCACTCAAGGCGCACCACGATGAAAATGTACGAATGATGGAGCAGATTAATGTCAACAGAAAGTTGGACCAAGAGACAGTACAGACAAAGATAGAGTCAAACCAGCGCAAATGGTACGAGTTGGTGCATAAGAACAAAGAGATTGAGCAAGAATGTTTGCGATTGGAGATTGCCATTGAGAAACTGCAACTGGAAAAGGAGCAATTTGATAACAAGTGATAAAAAAAGCGATTCATTGTCACACTTTCTCGTCCTTGAATCGATTACATCTTATGTTTACAACAACAACAACAACCATATCAAAGACCATCACAACGTTGTTAAGAGCAAACAACTTTATATTGCCATTCACACCTCTGAGATCCTATTCTCAAGCTATCAACAACATCACCGACGACGACAACAAGAAACGAGATAGTATAATCATGCAGAACAACAAAGGAGAAATCATCGATATCACTCAGGTCTACATTCGCGAAAGGTACTCAAACAACAATACACAGAATGAGAGTTTTGTCTCGTGATTGCATAGCTAACTAATATATACTGAACTAGGAGTGGGATAAAGACTCCTTGTGTAGATATATGCAAGTTAGACTCTGGTACGAACCAATGTTTGGGATGCTCCAGGACACGCAATGAAATAGCAGGATGGGGAAGAATGACTGATGAAGAGAGAGATCTCATCATTGAACAATTACCAAAACGCAAGTAGTAGTAGTTGTTTGATTATTGTATAAACTATTGTTATTACTTCACTCAGATTGAGATTATTATTCATTGATCAACCAGAGCTAGATACATTGAATAGATAGATTATTGTTATTACTCCACCACATTCAAGATGGTGTGTGTGTGTGTGTACGTATCGATAATTACCCGGTTTAGGCAAAGACATCCAATGACAATCTTGTCATCCCACTCAACCAATGAGCATCCATTCCAACTCACACATACACACACACACCATCTTGGATGAGTTTCGTTGTTTTCCCAAGACAATCTCTAAACACTGTTGTAAACTTATTATTACTATCATTACTTATTATTACTAATACTTTAAAATTAAAGTTGAATTGGCTGATTTAAATGACTACCAAGACTACCTTGTCCTACTCGAATGCATCATTGAATACCAGTGCCTCTGGAGTCCATTCTAATTTCTATAGGAATAATGATCCACACAGCACTGGTAGCTTCCATAGTTACTATTCAAAAGATGAAGAAGAGAATGAAGTCTTTTATGACGCCCTGGAAAGCAATCCAGATTGGTCCCTGTCCCCAAGTGCTCTATTTCACAAACTTACACCATCACAGAGTTCTGGTATAGTCTCCAACAGCAGCAGCAACAGCAGTAATTTTAGTGACAGTGAGGGATCTCTGGATTTGACGGATAAATCAATAACAACCTCTAGTATGCATTCAGGATAAAATGATGATGATCAGTGTCTAACAATCCAGTTCATATCAATAGCAGGTATTGAGAAGTTATCAAAAGATAACTCCTTTAAAAAGACTAAGAAGGATGCCCTACACAATTTATTCTCATGCAACAACAGCGGAATCAAGAGCCAACCAAACATATCGACCATTTCCTCCTCACCAGACAAAGATAGTCAAATATCTCAATCTGATCTCAATATTTCAACCCCAAACAATACTCATCAAGAGAGCAGGATTAAGAAGCTCCTCAAGAGATATTCCCTCTCCGAGAACAATCTGGAGAAAAAAGCTCAACCCTCTCCACAGTCAGCATATAGTAGCCCTCACGAGACAAGGGTAGCAAAATGGCTAAAGAGTCTTCAAATTAACAATATCCCGGCAATCGTAAGTGGTAGCTAATTTATTATTGAGTTGACTGGTTGTTAACTCAATTCCCTATAGAATAATCGAAAGAAGTCAAAGGAGTTAGGCATATCAAAGTTTAGTATGGTCCAGAGCATCAACAATGCCCACAAAGGGTCGATATGGACTTTGGATAAGAATAGTAGTGGCACCAAACTAGCGACCGGTGGATCAGACGGAGTATTAGCAATTTGGAGCCTCCCTTTTGAGGGGAGTTCGCCATTACTCCGATCATTGGTACAATTCCAAGCACATGAGGAGCACATATTGGATATCAAATGGATTGATGAAGATCGACTTCTCACATCTTCCATCGACACCAAAGTGAAGCTATGGAATATCAAAGACAACAATTGTACTGTGTACGAACATCACGATTGTATAGTCTCCACAGTCGTAGACAAGGTAGGTCAGTTTGAGGATAACACAAATATCGATCTTACAGATATTAATTGTTATATTTATATACATATTTAGACAAAATCGATATTCTATTCAATGACTTTGGATGGATACATTCGAAAATGGAGTATTGATGACAATTCCAAACCCTTGTTCGAACTAAAGTTGGATGAATTCATTACCACTTCGGTATTGTCCTTTAATCCCTACTGTCTGATTGTTACAACTCATGTTGGCAATGTAATGGTCTACAATCCAGAATCAATGGAGCTGCTACGAAAGTTTAACATACGCGACAATCACATAAGGAAAAGAGGTGCTAAAGTACTGGGAATGTGTCTAGTTTCCAACTCTCAAACCAATCTCAATGATGTAAGTTCCACCCTAAGCAGAATTAATGACCAACAGTAACTAATTTTCTCAATCTATCAGTTATTGATATGCTCAAAGGATTCATGTATTAGACAGTATTCACTCAAGGACTTCCGAAGAGTGTGCAAGTATACTGGAATGAAGTTAGAGAATCACCAGGTGAAGCCCTCTGTATCTTCTGATCAAAAGTCGATTCTGATTGGAAGCGAGGATAACATGATTTACATTTGGGATAACTTTACCTTTAGATCAGACGATAACAAGACCAATAACAGCAAGTTGACTATTGAGACAACAGAGGCGATCGTTGGACAACACAAACCAATCTCAGCAACTCTAACACACAATCTCGGTAATGTGGAGTTTGTAATTGCCGCCGACACTTCAGGCAGTATATTGGTTTATAGTCTTTGAAGTAATAAAGTAGATTTGATTGCCTCAACACAATGACAACAATAACTTTATGTATTTATTAAAGACCTTTGGGTCATGTACTTTTGCAATCTGATCTATTACTTGGCGTTGGCAACAGCATCAGCGATGGCATCTGCCACATAGTTAATGTTCTTGGTGTTAAGACCAGCAACACTGACTCTGCCACTGCCCAACATATAGATGTGATACTTCTTGATGATGAACTCCACTTGGGGTGCAGTGAGACCAGTGTAGGTGAACATTCCAATCTGGCTAGTGATGTGAGTCCAGTCGCCTGGGACATTCCTGACACGCAAAGCATCCAAGAGTGCCTGACGCATCTGAATGATTCTGTTGGACATTTGCTTGAGCTCGGTGATCCAGAGAGCGTGGAGCTCTGGGTCGGCAAGGACAGTGGCGACAATACGGGCACCATGGGTTGGAGGGTTGGAATACATGGCACGGATGTCCATCTTAATCTGTGACAACATCTTGGGCACGTTCTCTGGGTTATTGGAGACAATAGTGAGGGCACCGGCACGCTCTCCATAGAGGCCAAAGTTCTTGGAGTACGACTGAGATGAGAACATCTCGAATCCACGCTTGAAGAACAGACGAGCCGAGTAGGCATCGCGATCGAGGTCACCACTTGCGTAACCTTGATAGGCACAGTCAATGAATGGGATGTGCTTCTTCTTCTCCATCAAGTCGGCGATGATACCCCACTGCTCATTGGTTGGGTCACATCCAGTTGGGTTGTGGGCGCACAGATGCAGAAGGAAGACTGAGCCGTTGGGTGCGTTCTCCATGTCTCTGAGCATGCCCTCAAAGTCGAGGCGGTTGTTCTTGTTGTCATAGTAGGCGTACTCTTTTGAAGGCACACCAGACTCCTTGCAGATGTTGTGGTGGTTGGTCCATGTTGGACGGGAGGCATAGACAGTCGTGCCGGCTGGGAGGTATTTGCGGATGAAGATGATACCGATACGGAGTGCACCAGTACCAGAGAGCGATTGGACTGTAACCATGCGCTTCTCTTGTCCCTTCATAGCATCACCGTAAAGAAGCTGTGCTGATGCTCTGTTGAACTCTGGGATACCATCGATGGTGAGGTACTCTTTGCTGGCACCGAGCAGACGTCTCTCTGCTTCAAGTACGCACTTCAAGACGACGGGCTTGCCGTTGTCGTCACGGTAGGCGCCGACTGAAACATCAACCTTGTTGGGTGATGGATCGGCCTTGAAAGCAACAGACACGCCGAGAATTGGGTCGGCAGGTGCCAATGGAACTCCCTCAAAGAGAGATGGTTTGTTGGTGGAGGCAGCGGTGTTGTTGTTCTCCATAATTGTGTCGAATGGGATAAACAACGAGTTCTGGAGTCTAGAAGTAACTTTGCTTAGAATATCTGATTGCTGTTGCATGTTGTGTTGTTGTTGAACAGTTGGTTAATGTGAATGAACAAGAGTTGTGAGCTTCAAAAATAAAATAATTAAATAATTAAAACACTAAAGTGGTTAAATATAGAGTGAATGAATGTTTGAATATGTATGTATGTATAATATTATGATAGAAATAAGAATATGAAATGATGATGTTGGTGAAAGACTAGACATCATAATGTTTGTGATTGTAATTGACCAGGACTGTTTGTAACAACAATAATTTCGAAATTGAATACCATGGTTGACATAATCAATTTCCTATTTTGGTAATTGGACATCATTCAATAAAAAAACAGTTGCAATGAACTTCCGAAAGTTATCAATCTATAATTGAAAATCAATAACAGTTCTTGATTGGAGAAGTTGGAAATTCAGTTGATTGAGACATTAAATGATCAATCAACAATTATGTTCCTTTAATTAATGTTGGTTAGACAACTACTATCAAGATAGTTTGTTATGTAACCAATCATCAATCCACAACCCTTCCCCATTTGATCATGATGGGGTGTTGGTTGTAAGTGTGTGTGTGTGTGTGTGTGTTGTGTGCTTATTCTTTGTTTGTATGGTTTAATTACCATTGGAATACAGAGTATTAGTTCAATGCTTTGTTGATGTATTTGAATCATTCTCATTATTGTCCTCAAATACTACTACATATATACAGATAAATATAATAATACATTTCTTTAAAGATGGTTAAAATTGATGCTGCTGTAAGTGTATATAAAAATTATAATTATATTATCAATTCTAACAACAAGGTACCAACCTTATAGCTTGCCCCTCTATTTGTTATCCTCGGTACTGCCGCAACAGTGACTATTGGCTTTGGTGTTAGGAAGATGTCCACTGACAATGACATTAGGTATGACCACCACTATCTCAATTTTGTAGAGGTTGTTGTTATAATTATCCAAGATACTAACTAACATCATTATCATTATCATTATAGTATGACGAGAAAGGGACAGATGTTATGGGTCAACAATGACTTCCCAAAGATGGTTGATGTGAAGCAGGGATCAGAGTTCTATAACCAGGTTCATACTGGATCCTACCTCCGTTCATCCTTCAAGTAACTTACTTACCTTCTTGATTCAACAACCCAAGAGGTAATGTATTTGTAAATGAATGGATTCGTTCATTCTTTCTATCCGTTCATCAAGTCCACCAACACCAAACTCTAAGTGATTGATGCTGTAAATAATAATAATAACTATCATTGTTAATAAAGTTATAACTCTCCTTTATTAAATATTATGGTTTCATCAAGGAATCAATAGTTTATTATACTAAAAGAATAGAATTGGTAATACAATGTTATCGATTTGATTGGTAGAGGCCTCCAATAGACCACTAATGGATGATCCTATCAGTAGTCTGATAAGTTGGATACTTGTAGTAGTCTGATTGGTGACACATAATAATAACATTGCACCAGCAATGAAACATGATACAATTCCTCCGATTGTACCCTCTAGTGACTTTGATGTACTGAACCACTTGGTCTTGCCATACTTGATGCCAACGTATGATGCCATGCTGTCACCAACACCAATAGTGAGTAGTCCAGAGAAGGCTGAAAGTGGATGAAGATATGTGGAGCGCTCTCCACTATCATAGAAGAATGTGAGGAATACCGGTATTGAACAACCGACCAATAAGTAGATGTGAGTGAGTGTTACGATTCCACTGTCACGACCATCAAGGAAAGCGTCCATATAGGTGGAGAGAGGCTGGCTCAATGGTGGCACGCGTCCATACTTGATCAGTTCAATGAGTACCAGTGCACTGATGGCCACACCAAAGCTCAGTGACATGAGATCTGGTCTAACGATGATCACTGGTGCAAACATTACAATGGCCAACACATGAAAGTATTTACGGAGCAGGATATTTGGTATTGATCGAAACGTCGTACCGGTTGGGTTGAAGAATAGGAATGTGATAGCCAACATGATGATCCAGTATCCAATAATAATCAATCGTACAATGTCATTGATTAGGTAATACAGTAGCCATATGAATATGTTATCACCACCAATTAAATAGGTGAGCAATGGCATCAGTCCAAATATTATAATCGATATAAATATAATGTTGAAGGTGATCACCTGTTTGCTCCATACTGTCGTACTGGGTAGGTTCCTAATTCTATTGGCCACTGGTGAAGTAAAGACCACAATTATCGCAGTACCAATCATGAGGACAAAGATTGAACATACAATAACCCAATGATCATTGGATAACTCATTGACGGTAGACGATGTATCGGTTGTTGTGCCACCCAGTAAATACCATATTGACTCTGTCAACATTGAGGCAAACAGTTGAGACACTAATGATGCCTCTCCAATTGTAAAGCTTCCACTGAATGTCATCACCAAACATCTTGAACTAATGAATGTAATCGTTATATACAATAATGTATACACAAGCATAAGTTGACCTGGAGGTTATTATAATGATGATGATGATGATTCAAGTATAAAGTTAGTGAGTGGCTAATATATAATGTGTTGTTGTTGTTGATGTTCAACTTACCAAAGAAGATATTATATATTGTTAATAGTAGGAATGCAATAAGTAATAGATATACTCTTCTTCTCTTGATTGCATTGATCAGTACAAACACAGAGGCAATGGCCGATGCAAAGAATAGCCTAGTCAACGATGATGGGTACATTACTGCATCCATTGTTGTGGTTGTTATTGTTGCCAGTGCTGGTATCAATGTATTCTTGAGTGCAGAGTACATTAGAGGTATTAGAGATATACCAATAGGTAGACCAATGTCTACATTGTGGTACTCCCTTGAGTTTAGTAGCATTCCAGGATCAATGATGCTCAGATCGTTCTGAAGAGCACTGAGTTGGT
Source organism: Acytostelium subglobosum LB1 (assembly GCF_000787575.1). NCBI lineage: Eukaryota > Evosea > Eumycetozoa > Acytosteliales > Acytosteliaceae > Acytostelium > Acytostelium subglobosum. The sequence goes on along the minus strand of NW_012236498.1, from coordinate 294,137 downwards.
TGGTGCGCGACACCACCGTGGAGTCGGTATCAAAGTGATGAAGCACTGATATTGTGATGGGCACCAGTCGTTGCTGTGCAACGCCACCAACAAACACTGCAAACACAATGATCAACTGTAGTAGTGCCTCAAATAGTGATGGATACTTTGTGAGTCCATGTCTTGTTCTGTCGATGCTGCTACCAAGATGCTTCCAACTCGTTGAGAACACGATGAAGCAGCATGTCAACATCAATATTACCTCCACCCATATCCTCCTACCTCCTCCACTATATTGTCTCCTTGTCACATTGTTGTTGTTGTTGTTATTGTCTTGTTGGGTGTTCTTGTTGCTATTGCTAGTACTACTTTTTGTCCTCTTCATCTTCACACACTGATTGTTCCTCTGTCAAAAAGGTATTTATCTTTTGATCAGTTTTTGTTGTCCACAAAAATCCCAAATTAATTATATTCTAATTGTTATTTTTCAATTTTTCACACACCACAAGTGACCGTTAGAATTTTTGATTCATCCAATCACGTCACCACCCATTTGCTCATATTTACAAACATAGACACACACAGGCTTTTCCCTCCCGCCACTTTATCATTGGCAACATAGGCTCATTATTATCATTACAAAGTTATATTTATTCATATACACACATACATATATAAGTGGAGCTACACCAAGCTACCATTACAAGTGTAAACATTTGATATGAGCGATAACAGCAATGATGATGATGACCTCGTCGTCCTCGTTGATTCAAGCGACAGATCTGGTTCTACACTTAGTTCATCATTAAACAACAATAATGTTACACCAACAACATCAACACCACCAAAGAAGAGTTCACATTCCTATCCCTCATCACCTCTTGCACACTCACCAATCAGACTGTCCATATCGCCCTTAGGCAATGGGACTAGATCACCTCGACCACCCACATCTGCGTTCAACAACACACACCAATCATCAGACTTCCAGTTCAAGTGGAGTACATCATTTGAATCACTCTCAAACAGCAACAGCAACAACAATAGTAGTCCAAGACCACCATTGTCCTCCTCATCAACACCTCGCTCATCCCCTAATCGTTCTGGCTCCACTCTATCTTCCCCAAGCACCAACATCAACAACAACAACAACAAGTCATATACACCATCTAGTCACTCCCCATTCCGTACAACACAATCACCAACTCAAAAGATCGCAATGCCAAAGTCATTCACAGGCTTCAATGGCGTGGACTCTACGCCACCCCCCACAACTCCAGAGGGCCTTACACCCACCAAGATATCCTCATCGAGATCACTCTCTAGTCCCTCATTGGTGAAGGTACCATTGTCCCAATCGCTGCCAGTCTATCACGAGGACCTAGTCATGTCCTCGTCTTCACCAACATCAAATAGCCCCTATCAGCTGCCAAGATCAAGCTCAACAACTTTCGAGTCACCAAGCTCTTCCCTCGATTCGCCTGGACAGAAGAAAGAGCTACTAGAGTTCTGGAAGAGGAAGGAGAGTGAGGGCAGTCCAAGATTCTTGTCTCCAATGGGAACACCTCATGGCACACCACTTGGAACACCACTCGGCTCACCGAGGGTACGATCACCAATGCGTCCTATTAGTACACCACGTGGCACATCATCACAACATTCCAGTGCCAACAACTCTCCATCCTCCTCTTCCACCTCACCAAAGATGGGAAGAAGGAGATCATCACCATCATCATGGACCAGACGACATACATTCAGTGAGCCAGACTCTGAACCAATGGTTACCACCACCTCTACTTTCAGTCCAGCACCAGCACCAGCACCAGCAATCACTCAAACGAATATTGAGCCTGTAGTGGTTATACAACCAATCGAGTCCAAGAAGGATAAGGAAATCGTTGTGGACAAAGTTGAACAGCAGGTGGACAGCAATAAGCAGGAGATCAGCCCTGCAGATGAGGCAGAAAAGGACTCAAAGGAGAAACACGAAAAGAAGGAGAATGAGTTGGTCATTGAAGCTCCAACAGCAGCAGCAGTACAGACAACTCATCCAATATCATCGTCACCCTCAACAACGGAGGCAACTACGCCATCTATTCCAACAACAGTCCAGGAGCAACCACAAACACCAGTACCTATTACATCTACACCTACACCTACATTATCTGCACCAGTCCAAGCAACATTACCAACACCAATATCTACGCCCACACCTACACCAACACCAACACCTACACAACCTAAACTTCCAGCAAGAGATCTTGTTGAGGACACCAAGCGAATATGGCTGAGGCCATTTGCTTCACAGCCTGTTGGAGTAGACCTACCCCGACTGGCCAGTTGTATTTCTATTTTCAAAGACAATAGCAGCACTGAAGACCTTGCCGAGAAGGGCAATCCAAAGAAGACGGTCTATGATGTGCTCCAGGGATTGAGGCAGTTCTTTGCCCCAGAGTTCACCTTGGACGATGAATTCATCCAAAAGTACGATGCCATACCCAGGAATGAGGACAGTACATTCAGAACGAACGACCTGGTGGCATATCTATCCACAGAGTTCCAGGAGCCCATTGTATGTTTATGACACATCACTTGACAACATCAACACAACAAATGACTAACAACATTATTATTATTACAGTTGAACATACTAAAGGTATGCAGTCAGGCTATCATTGCACCATCTGTGATCGAGCTGCGACTCTCTATATGTCCCAAACCAATGTTTAAGGATGCAGGTGGATGGACTATCAAGGTCAGCAGGGACAGTGAGAACAACGTCGTGGTGTCACACTGCAAGAAACAACAGCAAATGGACCTGAGGAAGGAGGAAGAATACTTTGAGTTCGTTTGGGAACTGCAAATGGTCTTTGACTCTGAAGCCACTCTATTGAAACATGTGGCACTATCCATTGTCGAGTTGAACTTTGGTGAAAAGACAACGCCAGAAAGGAAGCAAGAGTGTCATGCCGTGTTTGATAAGCATTTCAAGTGTAACAAGACGCCATCGCCAGCACTGTCCGATCAATAGTAGCTGTCTGGCATATACAGATAATAAATATATTTATATTTATTCATAGAATATTCAGGTACTCTAGATATGTCATCCCAATAACGCCAAGACTTTGTAAGAATTTCTAAAGTAGATTTAGTTAGTTTGTCTCTGGTGACTACCTTTCGGTACTTTGTGGTCACAACTTACAATGGTCTGAGAGTGATACTCTGTCTTGCGGAACAAAGAGAGCATGGACGATGAATGTATTTGGTCGGTGATCAACTTTCGTCCATACGATCCAAAGTTGTAGAGTGCTCTGAGGACCTTGAGTGATTGTTTCCATAGTCGTTCTTTCAATTCTGGAGAGATGACAGAGGTGGATGAGGAAAGGGAAATCATTGGACCACCAAATAGTTTCCTACAGTTTGGCACTGCAATCCCTGTGGGGCCTTCAAATATGCAGAGGTCAATGTTTTGGTGCAATTCTTGTAGGAACATTTTAAGATCACTGTTGCTGTCATGTGATGTCTCTCTGTGGCCAGGTGACGCTGATAACATGATTGATCGTGTGGCATCAATGCTATACTGTACAAAGTGGCTGTACATGTTAAAGATCTCCTTTGGCAAATGTGTCGAGTAGTAGTAGTCGTCGCACTTGACCAGAGGGTAGTTGGTGCTGAGTGTCTCGTAGAAAACTTTAAGCAATGCTAGTGCAGATGGTGTTGTACTGGTAATGGACTAGAGTTCAACTATTAGTTGTTTGATAAAGTTGACCAATGATCATTGTTGACATAACTTACATTGAGGAATGGAGTAATCTTTGGAATAAGTAGGCTAAACTCTTTGATGAACTGTTTTGGTGCTTTGGAATGCTTATAGATTTGTTTGATCACTCGCAATACACCTGTAGAGTAGTCATCAGCTGCCTGTCCATTGATAATAGGTAAACATATACACTTCAGAGTGACTCTTCGCAGTGTGGTATCATTGGATATAAGGTCAATGGTCGTTCTATCCAGGGTAAAGTCGGATTTGATGAGGATGGTCGAGAAGTGCAAAGCGAACAATTCCAAGTTGGAACTTTTGTAATTACGACCAACAGTGTATATTGGAAGGACATTGAATAATCTGGCCACTCTCTGTTGAATTACTTGTGTCCCAAGTAGTGATGTAGCCAATGCAGTGCCAAATTTAACATTGAGAACCACTTTGGAGAGAATAGTCTCTATCAATGTATCTACAACTGTTGTTGTTGATTGCCGTGTAAGTAAAAGAGTGATAAATATACATTTGAGGTTGTTTACTACCTACCTTTGATGAAATCCTCTTCAACTGATATTCCAATCTCTGCATTGACAAAGTCTACAATGTTCTTAAAGATTGTTTGGATGTTAAATCGAGATGATTCTAACTTGGCCAAGTGAGTGATAAATATTCGAAGAGTATCCATCCTTTCAATTGTGGACAAAGGAACACAGGTGGTGATGGGATTGTCAAAGCAATGCTGATTCAATCTGGGTAGTATGGATTCAATGACCTTTCTAGTCTTGGCACCATACTCAAAGTATAATAACAGCATCGGGAACATTGATAGAATGTCATCATCATCATTATGATCTTTGATTATGTTCTGTTTGTATATATATGTATGGTCAGTATGAAATATTATATAAATATAATAATATACATACTATCATATAACTTGGATCACGTAACAGATATTCCAGTTTGATGGTGAAGTGACAGAGTATCGTAATGGGAATGGCAGCCTTGGCTTGGATGATTGATCGAATGTATTTGAACACTGTTTCTTTTAAATTGGGCTTGATGATGTTGTGTATCTGCATACCAATTACTATTGACTCAACAATGACTGTTCTTTCAAGTTGTTGATGAACCCTTTTGGAAGGATTGTCCATATCGCATAGAATGTAAATAAGGTTTGGTAGAACGGAGCAGGTGAACTGTATAATGATACTCTTGTGTTCTTTATCAAGTGACTGTAGACCAACAGCAGGGCCACAACTTGACAGCATTGTATTGAGTACAACATGCATGTATCTTATTGATGCAGGTGTGAATGGGTGATTGAATAGGGTTGGCATTTGATCCAATCTAATGTCCTTCTTGAGTAGGAATAGTGGCGATGATGGTGATGCCAAATGTTCAAGTGTGATCAACTCACAACAACATTCCAGTATCATCTCATGACTATGAATAGTGCTCATATCCACTTTGCTGTGGAACAGCTTGAAGATTGTCTTGAGTAGCTCAACCAACTTTGATATGACTGGTGGTAAATGTCGAACGAGTGGCATAAGGCCAATGAATGACTTGACGATATGTTCAATGTATACCACTACCTCTTCACCTTGTGCTGCTGATGATGCTGTCTTGATATCTTTCGTCAAGTCAATGAGTTTGTATAGTTTGTCCATGTTGGAGATGATCTCGGTGGTGGTAGCGAGTTTGGCCGGGGAGATGAGTGCCAATTGTCTGATGTTTGTGAGCAATGTCCAGGTGTATAGACACAGCACACTGAGAGGTACTTGAGAGTTCTTTCTTCGAAGGTCCACTTGGTAGTAATCCCAGTAGTTCTTTGGCAAGGGTTTGTTCATGAGCTCGTCCTGTGCGTACGTGTGTTTCGTCTGAAGTCTGACGACAGTGATGTTGTCCTTCATACTCTTTCGTAGGTTTGAAGCGATGAGTGTTGATTTCATTGTCCATAACTCGCTGACCTGTCTGTTCAAGTGTGTGTTCAATATCAATGTCCAAAGAATGATCAAGTCATCTGATTGTATATGATTATCTTCTCTTCCGCCGCCTGACGATGATGTACTTTCACAGTCATCTGCATTGTTGACATAGCGCTCAAAGTATTGATCCAGATTAATGTCTCTGTTGTTGCTGGCGAATGATACGTCATAGACCATATCAAACATATAGTTGAACATTTCAATGACGTTATCTTGCTCGTAGGTCTCTAACGATGGTAGACTCCAGCGAGTTGATAGACTATGAATGAGTTGGAACAGTCTGAGTATATGTTGTCTTCCATTGGTGATCCTTTCCATCAACATCTTTTTGTCAACAACGTCACATAGATGATTGTAATAGTTGGTGACCAAGTTGAACACACCAATCCAATGATAACATGTTGTTGTTGTTGATTGACACTGTACAACTATATCCAGACACTTGATGTAGTGACTCTGATACTCTAATGGAAATGGGTCAGGGTCAGGGTCAGTCAAAGGAATGTATAGTACAACATCAAGTTTGAACATCCATACCATCTAATTGTTTGCCACGAGAATGTACCTTCTGGAATACCTTGTCAAATAGAGTCCAAAAGGAGGAGGAGGATGATGGAGTAGTCTGTGAGTGATATCTTTCAAACACACGACCAAGTTGATCAACAAATGGTTTGGTCTCTGTTAATAACTGTTGGTTGGTATGAGCATTGGAAGTGATGAATGTGATCAAGTACTTGATGTAATTATATGATACACTATTGACCAACAATGATGTCTGATCATCATCATCTATGATATTATGTTAGACGTCTTATTAGCGATGTGTAATAGCACCAGGAATACATACTCTGCTGTATGTTTGTACAATGATGATGATTGATTGAGGCCATCAAGTGTATCAACGATGTATTGAATCGGAACCAAAACATTAGTGCATTGATAGACTGCTGTTTCTGATCCTTCATCTGAAGCTTATTGAGTGATCCTGATCCAAAGATGTTGATGACATTGGACACTGATTGTTTGAAATTGACTGATGGATGGCTTAGTTTAGCTTGTGTCATCGTGTGGAAATGTAGAGGAAATAAGCTTACTCATTATACGTAACGATGATTGAACCTTCTCGATTAGGATCATTGCTTGGTGAATGAACAGTGACTTTGATATGACAGATGTGTCTAGATCATGATCAATGTAATCACTCAGCTCTAGAATGAATGCAATGGTCTGATCCTGATACTGTTCATGGGTACATGGCAGTACCGATGTGAACTCTACATTTGGACCAAGCATCTCATCGCGTTTGAAACAAAGTGGCAGTCGACTGATTAAATCCCTCTCCAATCGATTGAGGTTGGTAACAAGTGTCTATGTTAACATATATATATATAAATATTAGTCAACCATGTCAGAATGAACATTGAGCACAACCTATAGTAACATAAACATACCTCCTCCTGACATGCCAGTTCTAGAAACAAGCCTCTATCATTACCAATCGTATGTTTACCCATTGCTGAGTTTGTAGGTCAGTGAGTGAGTGAATGAATAAGGGTTCATATCATACAAAGTTTGAATCAATAGGATTCCTTCCCTCCTAATTTTATTATTGTCGAAATTCAATATATTTGATTAAAATCATCTAAATTATTAGTCATACATATATATATATTGTATTATATTGTATTAATAATACCAAGATTTAAATATTTAAAGAGCTAATCTAGTTCCGGTCAATAATTAAAAAAACTATTCTATATAGTCTGAACTTCCTAAATAAAGATCGATCTCACCAAACACAATGTTTGCTACCCCCAGACAGTGACTTTGACAAAGAAAACCATCAGAAATTTTGTCTGAATGAAATCAGAAGGAAGAACTAAACTTTAATATCCATTCATTCATTCATGAACAAACAACTGAAGATGGTGTTGTGGTCCTGTGGAATGGGAGGATTAATTAGTAGCAATGTCTATTGCTACCATTCTAGTAACTTAACATATTTCATAACAAACATATAATAATAATAACAATGGTAAAGGTGATATTTCCAGATGACGCTTCAACCAAGTTTGAAATCCAAAAGTGGATGAAGCAGTACAAGTTGGCATACACACCTTTCCAATCAAAGGATGAGTTACTATACATCATCAGCGAGAATAAGAAGATCATCTTTGATCTAGAGAAGGATAAGAAGAAGGCTGAGAAGTTGGCAAAGCAACAACAAGCTACAGTACATCAACAACATCAATCAGATAACACTACTACATCAACGTCATATCAATCATCATCATCATCGTCATCATCATCATCGTCACAATCATCAACAACAACAAGATTATATACATCACCATTCAAGAAGATCATTATAAAGGATGGAAAGGTATTCCATCCAAATGATTTAAACACAACATCAACATCAGCCAACATAAAGCCACTGGATGCCACTGTTTTGAGACATGTCAAGCCAAGACAAAAGTTGAACTTGGCTACAAAGGTCGACAATAACATCGTCCATGTATTCGTCTCATCAACATTCAAGGATATGATTGGTGAGAGAGACCATTTGATCAAGGTCGTCTTTCCTGCACTCAACATGAAGGCCAAGGCCAAGAACTTGACCATCGTGCCCGTTGATCTCCGTTGGGGTCTCACCAAGGAGGACACCACTGTCAAGGGCCAGATTGAGTTGTGTCTCAAGCAAATTGAGAAGTGCCACATCACCCTGGGTATGGTTGGCTCACGTGCTGGCTGGGTGCCTTCAGAGTACAAGCTGGTCAACTCAGGTGTGTCTGATGGTGCCGACACTGATCAGACTGCAAGATGGCTGTCGGAGCTTCCACTTGGTCACAGCATCACTGCCATTGAGATGCTCTACGCACTCCATGGTGCCAGTCAGGGCAACAAGCATTGTGTGGCACTGGTTCGAGACAATGAATCACTCAAGTCAGTGCCACCAGTTGTGGCCGAGTCCTTCACCGTTGAGAGTGAGGAGGCCAAGCAGCGACTAGATAAGTTCAAGCAAACACTGGTGGACCATCCAAACTGCACTGTGCTCGAGGGCTACCCTGCAACATATGGTGGCGTTGACCGATCTGGCAATCCATTCGTTAGAGACCTTCATCACTTTGGCGAGTTTGTCATTGAGCAACTGTGGGATATCATCGAGCTTGAGTTCCCAACGCCAGTGGGTGCACCAGACTCTATCGAGAGAGAGTTCACCGCACACAAGTCAGTGTTGGACAACAAGTCTGCTCATTACTATGGCAGAGAGGCATTCCAGCAGAAGCTAATGAAGCACGTCAGCGAGAAGACTTCAATCGACTCGATTGGTGTGGTCTATGGTGAGACTGGTGCTGGAAAGACCTCATCACTTGCCTACTTCACCAAGACCATGGAGAGTGATCCATCATGGGTAGTACTCTATCACTTTGTTGGTTGTTCAGGTAACTCCACAGAGGTTGCCAACATCCTTGCAAGGTTCTCTTCAAAGTTGATCAAGACATTCAAGTTGAAGATAGAAGTTTCTGAGAGCTTTGGTAAGTTATCACCCATCAATCAATCAAACACAATCATGTTACTAACCATCAATCCAAACAATCAATATAGAGAAACTTAGAATTGACTTCCCTGTTATTCTTTCACAATGCAAGAACAAGAAGATATTGATTGTGATTGAGGACTTGGACTTGTTGAACCCATCCAATCAAGCACATCAATTGGAGTGGTTGCCAGAGTCATCGGATCTGCCATCGAACGTTGTGGTGTTGCTCAGTTGTGATCAGGGCAAGACATGTTGGGACTATCTCCACCTCAGACCACAGATTCCTCAGACATTCTATTTGACACCTCTAGAGATGAATGAGAGACAGCTTATCTTTACCAAGACTCTGGAGAGATTTGGCAAGAGATTGGACTCAAAGCAACTCGATCGTCTCATCTCAAAGACACACTCCAAGCTTCCACTGTTCATCACGTTGGTCTGTGAGGAGCTTCGTGTGTTTGGTAGCTTTGATAAGTTGTCATCGTTCATCAACAAGATGCCAGAGACCATTGGACAGGTGATCAATCAGATGGTGTCACGTCTTGAGGAGGACTTTGGTAAGGACTTGATCAAGAGGACACTCTGCTTCATTGCATTGTCTCGTTTTGGTCTAACAGAGACTGAGTTGTTGGACCTTTTGGCAAGATCCTCATCATCGTCAACACTGTCAAGATATGCATCAGCCGCCAACAAGCAGGAGCAGCACCAGCAACTACCATTTGTCGTGTGGGCCCCACTTCTCATCAACTTGGCACCTCTGCTCCGAGAGGCCAACAGACATGTGCTCACATTCTTCCACGGTGAGATTGCCAATGTCATTGTACATCGTTATCTCTCCAATGAGAAGACAGAGATTGCCGTGCACCAATTGATGTCTGACTACTACCTCACTGTGGCCGACCCAGAGTCTGATCGTTTCTGGAGTGGTGTCATCTCCAAGCCATTCCTCGAGTTGCCCTACCATTTGTCCAAGGCCAAGAGGTGGGACCTTCTCGCAGCACTCTACCAGGATCTCAAGTTCATCGAGTCCAACTTCCGTATCTCACTGGGTCGCGAGATGATCGAACGTCTACTCTGCTTGATCAATGAAGTGCGTGGACCAGCTCTCTCTGGTGAGCGTTGGACTGGCTACAACTTCTCCAGTGCCAACATTGTCGAGGAGTTCTTTGCATTCATCCAGTACCAGGCACATCATCTCATGCGATTCCCATTCGCCTCGGCACAACTGGCATTGAACCTTCCCGATGACTCGACCTGTCACGCTGCCGCCACCAAGATGCTCATCAACAAGGCACTCCACTTCCGTTGGGTGAACAAGTCTCAGATCTCTGACTTTGTCATCTCAACCCTGGCTGGTCACGAAGACTTTGTCAGAGCTGCACTCTACAAGCATGATGGTTCTCTACTTGCCTCTTGCTCTGACGACAAGACCATCCGTATCTGGAGTGGTGAGACTGGTGCAATGGTGCGAGTGTTCCCCAAGTTGCACACGGACAAGATCACATCACTCTCTTGGAGGAGCAACACATTGGTCACCGTATCAAGAGACAAGAGGATCATACTCTGGGATGAGTATGGCCGTGTGATCTCTGAGTTCAAGGATGGACACACCAATGCTGTGTGGGGTGTGAGTGTCAGTGGTGATGGCAACCGTCTGGTCACAGCATCATGGGATGGCACTGCAATTGTCTGGGACGTTGCCACAAAGAAGCCAGTCCACAAGCTCACAGCACACTCTCCACAGAAGCTCTCTGCTTGTGCCTACTCACACAACAACAAGTGGGTGGCCACAGGTTGTTGGGGCGGTATACTCATCATTTGGGACGCAGCAACTGGTAATGAGCTGCAGCGATTCAAGATCTCAGACTTTAGTGTTCTCTGCCTGCAGTTCTCAAAGGATGACTCTATGTTGGCCCTATCATCTGTGGACTCTAGCACATATGTGTTCAACACTCGCTCATGGCAAAAGGTCAAGCTTGATGGACACACAGAGGCAGTCATCTCATCACGATTCTCCTCTGATGGAAAGTACCTCGTATCTTGTTCCGATGATAAGACCGTGCGACTCTTTGAGACCAATGAATGGACCCAGGTGTCTGTAATGACTGGTCACTCTGGTCGTATCATTTCTTGTGCCTTCCATCCAACCAGTGCACGTATCCAGGTAGTCACTGGTGCCACAGACAAGTTCATCAAGATATGGGATCCAAAGCTTGGCTATGCCACAACACAAATGCACCAAGGTCACAAGAAGTCTGTTACAGCGCTGCAATACGATCATAACACCGACTGTCTGTACTCATGCTCCGACGACAAGACGATCAAGGTGTGGGATCAGTTCACCAGAAAGGATTTACTCTCCTACAAGGAGTCAATCAATGCTCTCTCGCTCAAGACGTTCAGATTGGACAGGAACACATCACGTATCGTTGGCCTCACTGCAGGCGAGGGTACAGGATCAATATTGGTAGCGGACCTGAATGGCAAGATCATCTCCAAGGTAGACAAGGGTGCACATGCCTTTGCTCTCAGTGATGATGGCAAACATGTTGCAATGGCCCTGAAGGAGGGTGTGGTCGTTGTGTACGACCTCGAGTCAAAGACCGACATCTACTCAGCACGTCATGGATTCGTTGTGAACGAAGTGTCATTCAGCCCAAACAATGAGTTCTTGGCTGCATCCGATGGCAAGGGAACGTTCACTGTACTCAAGCGTAATGGCAACCAGTACAGCTTTGTCATACACCAGGAGTTGAATCCAATGTCAGCTATCACCTCGATGGCGTGGTCATCGACTGTACTTGCACTTGGCACCCAGGATGGACCCATTCATCTGTTTGATATCAAGCGTACCTTCTACCCACTGCGCATACTAAAGAATCATCTGTTTGCAGTGAGAACAATGTCATTCACTCCCAATGGCAAATACCTTATGTCTGCATCATTTGACAAGCAGGCCATCCTTTGGGACGTACAACAAGGCACCATCGCAACCATATTCCCATTGGCCTCTATCTCCACATCCAACATTCTAATCTTCCGTGATGAGACTCAAGGTGTTCTCACTGCCGTTACATCTGACTACACAGGCAAGATTCATCATCTAAAGATTGTGAACTGTGACCAAGATGCATAGGCTTGTATCTCGTTCATAATAAACAATCATTCAAATTATCATTCACAATGGTCACTACCTGAGATTATCTCTGGCACCTTATTTAGTTATTGTTTTGATGATCACTGATCTAACTATGAAAGGAGAGTGAGATGTCATTTATTCAATCACTGAATGATCTCGTCTGTCCATTACGCTTAATCGTTGCCAATGCATCAGAGTATGGGCTAATAGGAGCCGTCGATATCTTCCTCGATGGACATGCATTCCTCTATGTACCACCCAATCTCAGCCCTCCTACAATGAAAATCGTTATCAACAACATCTTCATTACCATGATGATCAGTGCGCAGGGCACTTGGAACAGCATCACGCTCAACAACGTGGCAAACTCCCCGGGAAACTAGTTGAGTCATTCCGACTTTGACATCCAAAACGGACAAGACACGATCCTGTGTAATCAGTAATATAATAAATTTATTAGAATGGCTGGTTTTCAACAAATCTGGTAATCATATCAATTGCTCTAAGTGGTTGGTCATAGGGCAAGATGTGTCCGGCACCTCTTACTACTACTTGGGTCAGATTCTCGTACTGACGAACATAACCTGCAACGTTGACTGTATCAGATGGGATGTACCAGATGGATCTGCTGGAGGACACGAATGGATCGATACCCATCCATGGAATGGTGCGGATGAATGTCTCGGTCAAGGAGACACCGACAATAAAGTCGAACTGTCCGTTGTAGAACATGACCTTGATGTTCTCGATCAGCTCTGGCAGCAAGTTCTTGATAGACTTGGGGATATCCTGCTGGAGTGCCAAGTAGACGTTGTTGTTGTCCTGGAAGTAGTGGTTTCCAACGTGGAGGAGGGCACGGATGTTGGTCTGGTTGACGTAGGCCTCAAAGTTGCCACCATAGGTGGGCTCAATGGTGCGACGGATGTCATAGTAGTCAGCCTCACCAGTGATGTTCTGGAAGTAGTCGGGTGGACCGTTGACCAGATCGGTGAAGAGGTCGTTGGCCTCGAGCCATTGCTGGGCAAGGATTGCCTGGATGATCTTGTCCTGGTAGATGGTCATGGTGTTTTGCTGATCAATGTCGGCAAGACCAGTGTAGAAGGCAAGGTTGGCGTACTGGGTCACCTGAGTGATTGGATCACAGAGACCATCACCAACGGCAATACCGACCAGGTTGACCTGGGTCTGCTGGACCTTGTTCTGTTGAAGAATGTAGTAGGCGAGCGATGGGACGTACTTGCCAGCGTAGGACTCACCAGTGACGTAGAAGTCATTGTCGGCATACTGTGGGAAAATTCCATAGAACTGGGTGAGCAGGCTGTAGAGGTTGGCGGCAATCTCATCCTGGTTGGTGTTGTAGCCACGCATGTCGGTGGTGTAGGAGAATCCAGTGCCGACGGGGTTGTCCACGTAGAGCATATGGTACTCGCTGTTCCAGGTGACGTTCTTTGGCACCATGGTCAAGTTGTCAAGGATTGAGTATGGGCCATTCTCAACAAACAGACCAAACAATGAGGAACCACCTGGTCCACCCTGGAGCCAGAGCAAGACTGGTGCGTCCTTGTTACCGTTTTGAGCCTCAAAGAACCAGTAGAAGAGGCTATCGTATCATTATTAGTAACTGTTAAGTTCGAGTCAATTGTAGTTCAAACTTACTTCTGGTCGTAGGTCTCATTGACAGTGAAGAAACCAGAGTAGGAGAATGGAGTGACATCGTTCAACTTGTCCTCTGGGTTGTCGAGCATGGAGCAAGCTCCAAATGGGGCACCAATGTCAACACATGACTTTCTTCTTCCCAAAGCTGGGTTATCCAAGTACTCGGAAAGGTAGAGAGCCTCTCCAGCATCACCTCTATAGTGTAAAGTTATCGAATTGTTAGACTCTATAATATAATTGAAACTGTTCTTGACACTTTAGAAGTAGATACATACGAGTTGTCAGCAAAGACATGCTCGGGGATTGGTGCAAAGCCATTGTGCTTCTTAAAGAATGGACTGACCTTGACGTCAGAGGCCAAAGCCATTGACAAGGCAGACAAAGCCAACAAGGTAACAAACAAATGTGTTAATCTCATTGTTATTGTTATTACTATGTATGTAGTATTATTATGTGTTTGAAATTATACAATTGTATTGGATTGTGTCATTCATTCATGCATGACAACAAGTGTCATTGGTCCTGTGTCGGGTTCACTCTCTCCCGATTGTTGCGTCACTTGGGATCAAAGTCGATTTTTTGAAGTTTCTTTTGCTTTTGTTTGGGAAAAACGGGTGGGTTGTTGTTGGGGTCTGTGGAGAACCTGACTACCTTCCTTCTCTACTACCCACTACCGTGTAGTGTCTTCACCTGTTGTAGCTTGGATATAGATTCTACATAGTTCTTCTCTAGACTCTCTGGAGAGTGAGCCGTGATTTCAAGGTCGCGTAGATATCCATCGTGTATGCCGTAGACCCAGCCGTGAATGCCAACCTTTTGTCCACGCCTCCATGCGCTCTGCATTATGGTTGAATGACCAAGATTGTTGACCTGTTCGACGACGTTCAGTTCGACCAGTACATCAAGCATTCGCTTTCTTGGTAGATCGGCCAGTATCTTTTTGTGTTTGGCACAGATGTCACGGATGTGTAGCAACCAATTGTTGATCAGTCCAAGGTCTGGATTGTCAAATGCTGCTGCAACACCTCCACATGCATAGTGTCCACATATGATGATGTGCTCCACCTTGAGCACCTCCACAGCGTATTGTATAACAGACAGACAGTTGAGATCGGTGTGAATCACTAGGTTGGCCACATTTCTATGTACAAACAGCTCACCTGGACCGAGACAAGTGAGTTTCTCTGCAGGCACACGAGAGTCTGAACAACCAATCCATAGGAAGTTTGGTTTCTGTGACTCTGCCAGCTGTTGGAAATAGTTTGGATCCTCCAACGTCATGCGTTTACTCCATGCATGGTTGTTTTCTATTAGTTGGTCCACTTCTTTTGTCATTATTTTAGGATGTTGATGATTATGATGGTGATGATGATTATGTTGCTGCTGCTCTGCTTGATCCACTGCTGGTATTCTATTCATAGCATCATAGGGTATTGGTTGTTATATATTGTTACTATGTGTCACACTTATGATCTCTTGTTGATTTAATTACTTTAGACACTAACAATTTATCCCAATTGTCGATAATCGAATTCAATAATAATGTAGTCAATCAATACAATGATTGTATTGTGAACAAACACATCATTATCTCCAAATCACTCACACCTGTGCACAGTGTTATCTGTTTGTTGTATTTGTTTGTGTGGTGGGGTCAATGACCTGTGTCAAGATGACTCGGACTGACTGTTTATCTGATTCTCTACCACACCCCCACTACCAGAGGTGGGTGCTGCTGTGTTTGGACCACAACGTATCTAAAGCAAGGTGGACCATCTTGCCTTTTATTTAAGTTCTCTCGATCATTTGATCACTTATCAAGTAGAGATAACAAGAGTTATATTTATGATTACAATGACAACAATTACAACCACATCGATGGAACAACCTCTACTTCCACAATACATCATTGATGATATATTAAGAACATGTTGGAACATTAGGATTAGTCCACGACTCCTTTATCGTAAAGCATTTGGTGATGCACTACGGATGGCATTGGTGTCTAGACATTGTTTCGATCTCATCTCACACAAGTTCCACTCTGTACAATTGGACATCACTTATGAGAATGAAGAAAAGCTTCGCTCAATGCTGGACAGGATTGTGAACAGGCCACTCTGTGTACTAAAGACAATACGTCGATTGCGTATCTTCCAACATTGCTTAAAGACTTTGGTGGAGGTATTGCTATCCAATCCAGATTATTCTGTACCATTTCAATCACTAGAGTCACTAATCGTGGAGACCAGAGGTATTGGTAATGATTACATCAACCAGGATGCCATCGTCAACTTCTTTGCATTCACACCCAAGCTGGCCAGTATACAAGTGATTGATGTAGAACCTAAACGTACAATCGTGACACCATACACCAAGATGTTTGATGCTCTTTTAAAGTTGCCACTGGTAGAGTTCATCTTCTTCTCATACAACTCTGCCATTCACATCAATGCCGTGGAGGACTATCTGTCCAATGAACAAGGACTACTTGAGAATATATCAATACCATTCTATTCGGAATCATTCAAAGGTGAAGAGATTGGTCCAATCTTGTCAAGAAAGACACATCTCAGAGAGTTGTCAATCAAGATCAACTCACCTGTCAAGCTCAATGGCATCATACCAATCACCAATCTATCAATCAACATGTCCAACATTGAATCCAACTTTAGTCTCATCTCACAGGTTTCCACAACACTGAGGCATCTTCGACTGTCAGGCATGAACGTTGTTGGCGATGCAACACATCCAAAATATCTACAATGTGTCGATCAGTTCAAACTTGACCAACTCCATACAGTAGAGCTGCAAGGTTGTAACACCAGACGAATTGCACCAGAGCTGATCGAAGCATTCCTTCAGTCCACAAGAATAAGATGTCTAATCTATCATACAGTGGACCCTGCCTATATGGAGAGCACGATCATCAGCATTCCAGAGATACAAACAATGTGCCAAACTGAACAAGGTTATTCAACCTCAAACATATCAAAGGAGTTGGTGGCCGTACTAATCATTCGAAAGATATAATAATAATATAATACATTTGTATTGTTGTATGTTTGATTATCTATCTACATCAATTGACATAGTTTCCATAGCGATCAGTGATTGACTTGAAGTACTTTGGTGGAAGGTATCCTTCACCATTCACTGTTTTGATTCCTGGACACAGGACGACACCATTCTTTGACAGGTAGAATGGTATACCATCGTCCAATGCCAGTTGCAGATCGATTATAATCACCAGTTCACAGTTTGAACGCATACCAGACACAACATCACCATGATCACCTGTTGCAAAGTGAATATGATTCCTATCCATACGATTAAGTCCCTTTGATTTGATTGATATCAGATGCTTCCTATAAGTGCCATGAATCACTGATGGTACATCATCAATTGATGTTATAGTCTTGAATTCAACATCATCCACCTTTGTTTGTTTGTTTGATTTTTGTTAACATGAGTGTTGTGATCATCTACTATAGTTGTTGGTAGTATACTAACATACCTGCTTGATTGTATGACCTTGATTGGCACGTATGTATAATAGACCATCTGGCAGAGTTTCCAAATGGAATCGATTCTTATCATTTGTCTTTACAACATGTTGTAGCTGGTCTATTGTAACACCTCTGAGTTGTTTATGAGCAAGTACATCATCCACCTTTATAAAGCCCTCCTTATTGATATTTAAATGCTCCTTGACTGCACCATGTCTAAGCAAATATGACAATGTCTTTGATATCCTAACTACTTCGTTTGTTGACATTTTATAATATAATATTGTTATTAATGTTGTTGTGTTGTTGGTGTTGATGTTATTTGTTTGGTTGAGCGTATTGGTAATGACCTGGAGTTGACTTGGATTGTATATGACCTTATCTTATCATCTCCTTTCCGCTCGGGTATAAGAAACAAATAATCAGAGAAATCTAAAGAAATCATTTTCTATCTGTTTTCTCAATAAAATACTACTGCAGTGGGGTTCAACAAGTTTGTGTTTGGTTTGGTAGATGTTCCAGACGATCACCATTTGAGTTCATTTGTATACATCTCAGGTGTTTATTAGAAGATGACCTCCTTGGAGTCACCAATGGTAACAACACGAAGTGAGTTGGTCTTGCCTTGTACACCCTCAAGAGCACCAGAGACAATCACTACTCTGCTACCAGGTTTGACGAATCCACGACTGAATGCCTCGGCAATACAGCTCTCGACATTCTCTTTGGTGCCAATGTGTGGCTGCACCAAGAATGGAATGGCACCTCTCGTGGCATAGAGGTGGGCAACAGTCGACTCACTTGATGTCACTGCATAGATTGGAATGGGTGGCTTGTACTTGCTGACCAGTCTGGTTGTGAATCCTGTCTCTGTCATTGTTATAATGATACTGGCCTTCAAATCAATCGATGTGGCAACAGCATACGATGCAACAGACTCGGCAATTGATATTGTCTTATCGTTGCACACCTTGAGCGCAGTGAACACTGTCTGGAAGTCAGTGCTCGACTCTACCAGCTCTGCCTCTCGACAAATCCTGGTCATTGTGTCAACTGACTCTATTGGATAGTCACCATTGGCAGTCTCACCAGACAACATAACACAGTCAGTACCATCCAACACAGAGTTGGCAACATCAGTGGCCTCGGCTCTAGTTGGTCTTGGTGCTTTGATCATCGAGTCCAACATCTGTGTTGCTGTTATAACAGGTTTATGTGCTAAGGTGTTCATTGATCGATTAGTTATATGCTTGCCGCTGATGGTCATCTTTGGATTCAACTACATACCTGCGTTACACTTGCTGACCATCATCTTTTGAGCGACGAATATCTTCTCGGTTGGCACTACAACACCTAGATCACCTCTGGCCACCATAATGCCATCGGATACCTCTAGGATCTCGTTAAAGTTTACGATTCCCTCCTCACTCTCAATCTTTGAGATGATGAATATGTCCTTTGCTCTGTCACCCAACAGCTCTCTAATGTCAATTACATCTTGGGCCTTACGAATGAATGATGCCGAAATGAGATTGATATTCTGTTCAATACCAAACTTGATATCACTGACATCCTTCTCGGAGACGGCTGGAAGTGTGACAATGGCACCTGGCAAATGGCAATTCTTGGTCTCTCCTAATTTCGACTTGTTGTCCACCTTGCATTTCAATGACCTACAAGTTGATTATTAAGTTAGAGTCTATTTTCATGGATGATAAGCTCTGAGTATACATACTTATTCTCCTTGTTGATCTCTGTGATTGTAAGAGATATGACACCATCTGACAAGAGTATCTTACCACCAACACTGACAGATGTGATCAGGTCTTGGTAGTCAAGATAGATTCTCTTGGAGTTACCTGGCACTGATGTGTTGGTGTCAACGATCAACTCTTGATCCACCTCCAGGTCGAGTGGCTTTCCACCCTCAAGCTTGCCCGATCTAATCTCTGGACCTTTGGTGTCGAGCATGATGGCACACTTCTTGCCAGTCAACTTCATGGCCTCTCTCACATTCTTTATAACACTGGCATGATACTCATGAGTTCCATGCGAGAAGTTTAGTCTGCACACTGACATTCCAGTGTTTAGCAGCTTGACCAACATCTCAACATTCATCGTGTTGGGTCCAATAGTGCATACAATCTTTGTTCTCACAAAGTCCTGTGTTGGTGTGTCCAATGACAACCTAAGGTTTCTTGATAATGTTGCCATTTTGTTATAATTGGTTATTTAATAGTTTGTTATTTATATAAGTATAGTTATAAACTTAATAATGCTGACCAGTCTTCTCTAGAGAGGCCCTCTTCTCACTCTTTCCGTTCTCCAGCCCTACATCCCTCCTCAACCTTTAGAGAGAGCACTCAACAGCATCTTCAGTGCCGCAGCCATTATGACTGCCCACAGTTCAACAACAACAAATGAAGGTG
The DNA here is from genome assembly GCF_000787575.1 of Acytostelium subglobosum LB1. Classification (NCBI taxonomy): domain Eukaryota; phylum Evosea; class Eumycetozoa; order Acytosteliales; family Acytosteliaceae; genus Acytostelium; species Acytostelium subglobosum. The sequence continues at coordinate 274,130 of NW_012236498.1, read as the reverse complement.
GTAGCTGGTAGAGTAGGGTGAACACCTTTACCTTAAACTTATGCCCTGTTGTATGAGTGAGAGTAGTAGTTTAGATGGATCAGGTGAACTTGCATCTTACATTCGTAGCCGACGTCCCCTTTTAGCCTAAAACCCCAGGTGTGGTTCGAAACCCACCGGCACAAACCAGGTATGTACAAAAAAGGGAAAAACCAGGGATGATTTATAAAAAAAGACGTCTTGTTGTAATAGATATCATTCTTAATTATAATGATAATAATAATAATAGATAGAATTCAATAATATATAGTATTGATTACCAACCCCATGGATGGTTCTGGTAGTGGTAGTAGAGTTCGTTCTCAAATTGACCTGCATGACTGCCGTGATGAATATGCTTGATGTTGCCGTGATGCATGATTGCGCAGGAGTATCCCTCATGCTTCTTGTGCTCGTATTGTCTAAAGGCATCATGCTCATGGTGATGAGTGTCATGATGCAGGGAACCGTGATGGTGCCAGTAAACTACGTACTTGGTCTATAAATGTATTAATATATATTAATATAAAGGGTAGAGTACTATCTATTACTTATTACATACCATGATATTATATATACATAAATATTAGATTATATTGTTTGATAATGATTGATGATGACTATCCTTTTAAATAGCTAGACACTCTGCCAACCTACCTTAGGACTTGTCAAAGTTTGTACTTTCAGCTTTTCACATCCCAAGACCAAGTGCCCAATGAAAGTCAGAATAACACTTCAAATTGATGTATCCTGGAATGTGATCAGCCATCCATCGAGCAACTTTGATGATTGAATGAATGAAATATCATTGGGCTTATAATAGTACAGAGAGAGAGAGAGAGAGTTTGTTATTGTTTTATTGGTGTATGATTCACATCCAAAGGTTGGTAGGTGTGCTGTGCTGGTGCTGTACTGTTCTGTGCTGCTGTCTATACATTGGGGTTGTTGTTGTTTGTAGGTACTGTGTCTCAGTTCAAGGGCACGGGAGGAGCACTTGGTGTCTCCATATCCAATATCTTTTGTTTGTTGTTCTTTATCTTTAGTTTGCGTGGATCAATTGACATCTTGCTGGCTAGATACTTTGCGACTTCTTCATTACCATAGTGACAGGCCAGACTAAGTGGAGTACGTCCCTTGTTGTTCTTTTCATCCAACGATGCACTGTACTTTAGTAGCAGTTCCAGTACCTTGAAGTGATTCCAAAATACGGCCAGATGAAGTGGTGTACTGCCATTGATGTTCTTCTTGTTCAAATCGATCCTCTTCTTGAGGAACAGCTCAATCACCTCGAGTCTCGGCTCCTCAGTCGATATCAGAATATGAATTGGTGAGTAGCCCTTGATTTCATCGTTGCTGGCGTTGAGGTCAGCGCCGTGCTCCACAAGTAACCTGGTGACTTGGTCGTTGTCATTATAGCAGGCGATGTGGATAGGCTTCCATCCGCCCGTCTTTGAGAGGTTGGGGTCAGCACCATGGGCCAAAAGGAACTTGGTCATCTCTAGTGATCCTGATGAACATGCGTGATAGATTGGTGTGGTACCCTGTGCATCTTGTTGGTTGATCTTGGCTCCATGTCCAATAAGCATCTTTGCAATGTCTTCGTGGCCTTCGGCTGAGGCAGCATGTAATGGTGTCCAACCATCCAGGTTGGCAGAGTCAACGTTGGCACCACGCTCCAGGAGAGACTTGGCAGTCTCGATGTTTCCTTTGTAGGCCGATGTATAAAGAGGTGTCCATCCATCGAATCGCTGAGAGTCCACTGTGGCACCTTTGTTGGCCAGTGACTCTGCAATTCCGGCAAAGTTCTCCTCTGCAGCCACATGCAACGACGTGGCTCCATCCACATTGACGGCATTCACATCACTGCCAGCGTCGAGAAGTTTGTCCACCACCTTCTTGTGGCCTCTGAGCGTGGCATAGTGCAGTGCAGTATTTCCCTTCTTGTTGGCACTGCGCACGTCGGCACCTGATGACAGCAGTAGGTCCACGATCTTTTCATCGCCATTGAGTGACACCATCATGATTGGTGTCGAGTGATCCTTGTTGACAGCGTTCACATCAGCACCATTCTTGATCAAAGCTTCAATTGTTGGATAATCATTCTGGAGCAGTGCCAAGTGCAAAGCAGTGTTTCCATCCTTGTCCTGAGCATTGATGGGACTGCCACCACGTACGATGAACTCGACCATTTCGCTTCTGCTGTGTGTGGCGGCAAAGTGTAATGGTGTGCGACCATACACAGTGATTGATTTGGTAAGGTAGCTCTGTTTGTCTATGATCTTCTTGACAGCCTCCAAGTCGCCCTCTTTGACTGCAAAGTGAAGTGATGTGACCTCCTCACGTGATTCCTTTTGCATCTTGTCGTATTGTTGTATCTTTTGATCAACTACCACTGCCACGGGTGCCACTACCTTTGTAGGCTGCTGCTGTACAGCTTCCACCTTTGGTACTGCTGCAGCTGATGGTGGTGCTTGTGTAACTGATGAAGCCAATGGAGTGGGTGATGCTACTACTGCTGAAGTCGTGACTTGTTTCTGAGGGGTTGTGAATGATGGTGAGCTAGTACTGACTGAGCTCGAGCGAAATGGACGTGATGGGGAGTAAAGAGATGGCTTGGCATTGGGTGAGAGTGCACCAGCTGGAGCTGTCTTTGAACCCGATGATGCAGATAATATGAATGATGAGTCCCAATTGATAGTGTGTTGTGATGACTCTGTTTTGTTGGCTGATCTTGAAGATTGTTCATCGGCGCCATTCACACCCTCCATCTCGTCATTCGTTGGCCACTTTATTGGGAAACCCTTCTGAGTGACCAAAGTTGCCATCGTCCTCAACGTTCCAACAACCTTTTGCATGTTCTTATTCTCTATCAAGTCTGTAGCAGTGAATATCTGATTGTCATTGATACCAAGTCTCTTTACAACTGCAATGAATCTATATTTTAAGTGGTAAACAGTAGAGTTGTTAGCATTGGCTGGAGAGGACACTTCAGGGTCACATGAAAGATAGAGGTGACCACCTACGAATTGATATTCTCAATGAGTTTGAATGTAATAGATGTCTGTCTGTTGTAGCGAGGTATGATGTTTGGGAACATGACATTGGCCAGCTTACACAGGACCACACCATCCTTGAGAGCAGTAAACAGGTCGTTGTCCACCTGTTCATTGATCACCTGTTCAATCCATCGATGACACTCAACTGAACGATTCTGCATCTCATAAGTGTGGAAGTCTGATATAGTGATGGTCACTGAGCTCGAAGACATCTTCTTGCCATTTGATGGTCTGCTTGGTCTATTCATATTTTCTATTGTCGACAGTTGGTAAACAACTAACTAAACTCTATATATCTAACTAATTAACAGTGTTGTATATATTGTGTTTGAGGAATGCGTGTACTGATGATGATTGACTGACACAGGAAAAGTGCAACCAACCAAGGTAGCTGGAGGTATAGTACTAGTACTAGTAGTAGTAGTGATAGTAGTGATAGTGATACAAGTTGTTTATGTGTCTGTTTGTTTGTTTGTGTTTGTGTGTGTTGTGTGTTTTGTGTTTGGGTAACTTAGGTGTGTTGTGTGTTGTGTGTGTGTGCTAAGTGGTCTGATGGTTCGCGACAATATTGCGCAGGTTATATAAATGGTACAAATATATATGTGTGTGATTGTATTTATATGTATGCAAAGTTATATATCTATTAATAATGGTGTGTGTGTTGATTGAATGTTGCTGTTGACCCCTCTCATAAGCGATTGTTTTGTTTTTGAATTGTTTTGTTTTTTTTTTCGGGACATCCCCATCATAAATCTGGATGGCCCAGATTGGTTTCACAAGAATGAATGACCATTCGAATAACCCCTAATCAACAATCATTGTTATTACTCTTTGGGACTTTGTTGCATTGTTTATTTACATGTTGATGGAGTATCAATGGTGTCATCATCATAACCACACAATATGTGATATGATGTGGCGTACCCTTCTCTACTCCTCTTCCTCTACAGACCATCCATCTTGTCTTGAGATAAATGATCGTAATAATGATAATTAGGTCATTAAAGTAGGCGCTCCTACCAAAAGACCTTATGTTGTTGTGTTGATCGTAAGTGGATGTGTGTTGATGACGCCGTTGTTGCTGTTGCCCAAGCTGGCCATGTGGTTGGAGCCACCTGTGGCCACCTTGTGTACGTTTGTTGAGCTGGTGCTGGTGTTGAGACTAATAAGATTGGTGCTGCTGGTGATTACGCTGGAGTTCATTCTCGATAGAGAGGTGTGATCTTTGCTCGTGGTGGATGTCGATGCCGTAGTGATCGATGATGATCCCGAGGACGACATATTATTCTGTGATGTTGACATCGACTTGGTATTGAAGCACTTCATCTCTTCAAAGTGCTCAAGTGTCTGGAGGTTCACCTTCTGCAGGAATGGATGAAGTAGAATGTCCTCAATTGATGCTCCTATAATATGGTACATTTTGTTAGTCATCGGTAGATGTCCCTTGTAGTAATAGTTGTACATACTCTTTGTTGGATCAAACACCAGTATCTTTGATAGTAGATCAACTACCTCTCTGCAGTCCACAGAGTTGAACGCATCGAACATCTTTGCTCGAACAGATGGCACCTGCATTGAGTGACTCTTGCTTGGTCTCATGGCCTCCATATCATCTGATGTTGGTGTTCCAAGTACTTCGATAATCCTGGCGAGTTGATCTGCCGAATTTGTTCCTGGGAACAATGGTTTACCATTCAACATCTCGGCAAGGATACATCCAATCGACCATATATCCTAAGTGATGAGATCGTGGTAAGTAATCAATTGGACTGATAATATTGATGAATATACATACAATCTTTGTAGAGTAGTTCTGACAACCAACCAAGAGTTCAGGTGCGCGATAGTATCGTGAGCATATATATGACATGCTGGTGTGATTGAACTCTAGTATCTTGGCACTGCCAAAGTCTGCCAGTACCAACTCTCCCTTGGCGTTCAGCAGGATGTTGTTTGGCGTAATGTCTCGGTGACATATATTCTTGGAGTGTATATGTTTGATGGCCTGACACAGTTGGTAGAACTGTACACGGATAAAGTTCAAAGACAATGTCTTCTTCTTTAGCAGACTGGCCAGTGTATATGGTATGAAGTCAAACACTAAGTTCTAAATTAATATAATGTTAGTCATTGGCTTTGAAGCTATCAATGTTGTTGTTGTTGAATACATACTTGCATCTTCTTGTTATCCTCATTGGTAATAAAAATATCCAATATCTTTAGACAGTTGGGATGATTGATAACCTTTAGGATGTCATACTCTCTACTGATGAAATGGCTGGACTTCTCCACCTTTTTGATGGCAACACGCTTGCCGTCACTGTTCTTGGCCTCGTACACCTTGCCAAAGGTGCCCTGGCCTACGATTCTGAGGATTTCGTAGGGGTAGGTCTTGGAACTATGTGACGACGACGATGTGGAGTTGTTGGCACCCGATGTTGATGAAGACGAAGAGGACGATGACGAAGTGGTGGAAGATGATGAATCCTTGGCCAGCTGGTGAGAATCCTTCTTTTCCAGACCCAAGTGGTCATTGATATTATGCGCCTTCATCGTTTCGGTCATTGTCTTGCTGCGTGATCCTCTCTTCTTGAAGTATCTATACACTTTGTTATATATAATGTCCAACCTTAATGATAATATTGGTGGAGCACTATTGCTGATTGAATTGATCTATTGGCAATGTAAATATTATTGTTGGTGTTGTTGTTTGTTAGATAATGATTATGAATGGATTGAATTGTTGATGGTTGATGGTTGATGGTTATATTATTAATATTTATAAATATTATTATTATTATTTAAAGGAATGAATATGAGTGTGTGCACCAGTGCTCCACTCTGTGTTCCGATGGTCGGGTGGATGTGTGGATAGATAGATAGAAAGATGGACTGATTGATGGTTTGATGTATGGATTGTGGTATCAATCAATCAATCAATCGATCAGACAGTGTGGCAACATTGCCTAATATGGTGGTGAAGCAGTAGGCAGGAAGGAGTGTGCGTGGTTTGATTGACGACAGAGAACAAATGAGAGAGAGACGAGTGATCGATCCATACCCAATCAATGTCTGTGTGTTGTGAGTGTATACCAACTTACGTTTGTCGGGGATGGATACACTTGTTACGAGATTAAATAATCCAACTAGGCAATTTCAGTTGGTTGATGGTGATGTGTGTGATGTTGGATTGATTGTTTGATGTCTACCTGTATACGCAGCCAGCCTGTCAATCTATATGTCTGTCTCTGTCTGTCTGTCTGTCACTATCTATTGGCCAGGTGGTAGTCCAAAGAGTTGTGATGATTTTGTCGATGCACGATAAGATGAATTTGTAAGATGGATACTGTAGTTTGTTGCAACTGGAATTTGTTGACGCCGTGACAAACTAATATTTATATTTATATATATTTATAGATAGTGCTATCTCTATCTTCTTCTCTCTCTCTCTCTCTCTATCTCTATCTCTTATCAAATGTGTGGCAAATGAGCACAACCACACCAACTCATCACTATCCATTCATTAACAACAACAACAACACATACACATACACACAGGTAGTGTTAATTATGTGTGTGATGGATGATGTGTGTGGGTTCATTTATGTGTGTGTGTGTAAATGAGAAGATGGAAAGGTGTGTGATTAAATAAATATATACCTGTTTGGTTGGATACATGATTGAATGTCACATGCATACTACTTGAACGCATCACATCGCAATATATTGTATCTGTTATGTACTATATCTCTGTGTGTGAATGAGCATTGTCGATTAAGTTGTGTGTGTGTGTGTGTGTTATTGGTATAGAGTATGACTAGCTAGTGTGATCCATCATCACAATCCAAGAGAGAGGTCAATTTGGTCAGAGCATGGATTGAATTGTGTGTATGATTGTGAATGGAAACAACAATAAACACCAACATCAAACAGATTGCCCTAATGGGGCAATGTCACAAAGTTTTGAACTAATGGGTATTACCTTAGTGTTTGGTTGAATGTTGTTGTTAAGCAAGACCATATGGTATGATCTGAATTATATAAATATATATATTATTATTATCTCTTGAATAGTACAATGGTAATCAGAATGGGTGTATGACAGATGTCACCTTGACATTATTGTCAATATCATCATCATCAACATCATCAACACCATCATTAACAACAACAACAATAACATTATAATCATGGTACCAATGTGCATTGGTCACTGAGTTATTTCAAAAACAAGTCAATAATCGATTTTGATTGGTCAACCAATGAATTTCCTTTGCTGGTAGTCACACGCCTGTTGAAGCATAATGAAAAGAACCATTGGATAGTGGACAGTCAGTCGTCGTGGGTCTTGATCCAAAAACTTTCTACTTTGGTCAGTTCGTTAGTTATTAAACTAGTTTGTTAGTAGGTTAGTGAGTTACCTGTACAATAATCACAGTTTGATTGGGTTATCAATGGACATTCAGATATCTCTTCAACAACTACTACTGCATCCAAGCTTAAGAACATACAATTATTCATTGTTCATATCATTATATGAGATTGCTATTGTTGTTGTTGTTGTTGTTGTTGTTCAGTTCATCAGAAGATGAACATGTAGTTTCGTAAGAAGAAGAGGTCAACCCCAACGAAGCCTTCCTATCTCACTTCACGAACAACATATTATTTGCAAATACTTGTACAACTTTAGTTTGGAATAACAATAATGATGCAACCAAATCATCATTAAACACCCTTTCACAACTTCTTTGATGCCCCACAAATAGGATGGAGAAGTTTCGTCAAACTTTGAAAAATATCTGTCTGTCTATCAAAAAATGGGTTGTTTCAACGTCTCATCTCTGATTCATGTTGGTGCCAGTACCATACAACCGAATCACTTTGTATTAATAGATAGTAATAGAAATAAGTGTAAAAGTTATATTTATATATATATAGACAATGAATGTTGAAGAAACAGATCAATTGAATGAGGCCATCCAACTGTTTTGGTCATTCAAATTACAAGGTAGATTGGCTTGTCCCTCACATTCTGTCTGTCTGTCTGTGTTGATACACCAATACTAATCCAAATCAATCAATCAATCAATCAATCATTCAACAGAGTGTGAAAAGATACTTTTAAAGTACAATGACAGATTGCCACTGTTTGCATTGTTGTATGCAGATATTTCCTTTATCAAATGTGGTCTGACCGAGACCAAGGAGGACTCGGACGAGGCCTCAAAGCGTATAGGCAACGCCAAGAAGCTGGCACGTGAACAACAACTTTCACAAAAGCCACTCTATATCAAGCAGGAGAAGGATGAGAAGAAGAATGGCAGTGGCTCAAATGGTGCCACCGCCGACTCACAGGTCACCAAGGCACAGTACCTGATCGCCAAACTGGTGTACGCCGAGTCATTGGTCATGAAGGGCATCCTGGAGTTCAAGGCACAGAACAATATCAAAGCAGGTCTATCATTCAGAAAGTCATGGAAGCAGTTCTCACAGGCATTCGAGGTCGTCCAGGCACTCCCATCCACCTTCCCCGCCTACCAACACATTGCCAGCGCCTCATACTATGGTGTGGGTATATTCCACTTCCTCGTCTCTGCCGTGCCGCCCCAATACGTATGGTTGGTCGAAGGTATCGGCTTCAAAGCCAACCGTATGGAAGGTGTCAAAGAGATAAAGATAGCAGCGGATATCACATATGGTATTAGATGTAAGTTGTCATTCAACCATTCAATCAATCAATCAATTCAATCAGTCACCTAACATATACCTTCCACATCAGCTATAATGGCCAAGTGTTGTTACGCATTGTTATATTGTTTCTTCTTTGAGGACTTTGAGACACCAAAGGCAACGATCGATGAACTCTTGGAGAGATACCCGGATGGCGCAATGATCAACTATATGTCTGGTGCGATCCAGAGAAAGAAGGGCAACACTGCACAATCATCAATATATTACAACAATGCACTCAAGAACTCAACAGAGCTTAAGCAGCTGCAGCTGTTCATAGAGTCGGAGCTGGGCTACAACGAATTCCTCAATCTCAACTGGGCTGCTGCCGAGCAGCATCTATCACTCTTCCTCCAGGGCACGACAAGCAAGGGCTTCAAGGCATTCATTGCCTATCAACTGGCATGCTGCTACGAGATGCAGGACAACCGCGACAAGGCCATGGAGACAATGCGAACAATCGACTCATGTGTGCGCAAAGGATACGACTTTGATGAGTTCTCCCAACGCAAAGCGCTGCGATACATCAAGAACAAGCAACTGAATGCATTTGAACGAGAGTACCTCAAGGCAGCGCTGCTCAACGAAGCACATCTCTTTGAAGAGAGCAACCAAGTACTACAGGCAGCCATTACCCTGCCTGGTCTGACGTCAGAGGAGATCTCCGTTGCAGAGTACATGTTTGGATTTAACGATCAACAATTGGGCAAGTCGGAAGAAGCAAAGAAGCATTATATGGTATGTGATTGTTATGTTATCCATAATCGGCAATAACTAACTAACTAATGGATTAATTGATCGATTGATTGATTGATTGATTGCACAACCACCCCAACAACCTCATCATCTTCATCTTCATAATCATCGATATACAGGCATCACTATCGCGAGAGAAACAGTTATCTTACGATCACTTTATCATACCTTATGCAAGCGTTGGCTTGGCGGAGCTGATGTTGGCAGAGGAGAAAAAGACTGAATGCAGAGCATACATCAAGAAAGCAAAGAGTTACACATCGAACGCTTACGACTTCCCATCAATGCTGGACTGGCGAGCGCGTAAGTGCTTGCAAGCACTTGGTGAGTTCTAGTCGTAGAGGTGACCAGAACTGGTCGCGAGCGCACTTCCTTCCCTTCAACACACACTCTTCCAATACACACAAACACAGATTTACAATACGTGTCTTTATTCATGAGAATTATACACCTACACCTGCACACACACATCATACGCAACAACAAAACACACATATTATTATAACCAAATTAGTGTGGTTCTATCACCCCAGGTGCAATTTTAGGCTGATTTCATTATGTTCAATTTCAATGCACTCCAAATTGAATTTGAATCCATCTTGACTCCCTCACCCTGCTCTGCTTCCACATCTCTCTCTCTCTCTCTCTGTTCACGCACTTCTAATAATCCACAACAACAACAACAACAACACATTATTATTATACCTTCATTATTATTATTGACACACATATATTTACCATCTCTGATGAAGATCGTTTGGTGGGGTACAACAACAACATAAGACACACACAAACACACAAACACAGTTCTCTTTTTAGTCGACCATATACGAAGTTTGGAAGGTCTGAAGAAGACACTACTCATTCAAATAATCATCTCTCTCTTTCTCTTTGAAGGAGGTCGTCTGCAAACACATTCTCTCTCAATCCTCAGTCAGACAGTCAGTTGTCAGCCAGGTCTATAGCTATCATACTTCTTCTGAAACTCTGTTGTTGCCTCCTTTGTGACTATAGAGTCTAACCAAAGTAAGTTGGACATCATCGCACAGCCACACTCCCACCCATTCGCCACACACACATGTCCCTTCAAACGAAATTAATGATCGGAGTGTTGGGACATGTTTGGAAACCCTATGTCTAAATATACATATCTGAGATTACCAATAACTCTTCACTAACTAACAAACACACAACTCATCATTATAATTCCATTCCATTCCATTTCAATTCCAATCAATTAATCAATCCATCCATCCAGCTAAGACAAACAAATACAACAACAAACTAAAGAAAATAATAATATGTCTGAACCAACTTCTTTGTTTGTTCCAATTGTGGTCAGCAGCAGTCCACAACGCCAACCTTCAACAATATCTACAACAGCATCAACAACATTAATATCAGGTAGGACTAAATGCCTAGAGGATGTCCAACAACAGCTATCGGATACCACTCCATTGCGGACCAATAGCAGACGGTTGGCATCCTCATCAATGGCCGCATTCCTCTGTCCATCACAACCCGACCACAATTCTAATATGATGATGACCAACTCAACGTTGTCCACTTCACCATCTCCTTCCACTTCTCCTTTCAAATCACCAACGACATCAATCTACTCTTTATCACTCTCTTCAGATAGTAATAATATTAATGGTGCAGCTGTATATGATGGCGCCAACACACATTACAGTCCAGTTCACTCTCCAAAGGGAGAGACAGATCCAATATCAACATTATTCCAACATCTACAATCACCAGACATTGATATAAGACTGTCGGCTCTCGAGTCCATCACATCAGCCCTGAAGGAGCCAGACAATGAACGACTGCTACGTCTTCATCTCAACACAATAATAGTGTTGGCCACCGAGTCTCCATTCGAGGAGATCACTCAGACCTTTACAACATTCCTTCATCTGATACAAGTAAGTTGGATCATATATGTCCAGTGATCAATATACTTACCAATTCATCATCACATTAGGATAAATATCATATTCCAAAGCAAAGAACTACATCATTCATAAAGGAGTCCAAGTTGACACCACTCAACACGAGTGATGAGACAACGAAACAATTGTTCCAAGAGGTATTCATGCAGTCTGGCCGTGTTAATCGTGTAGTTCGTCTACTTGGATGGCATCCACAATATCTTGACAAGTTCCTTTCAAGTTATAACAAGGTCATGCGTGATCCTGGCCCTCTGCCATTATTTTGGCGCAACTATATTGCCATACTCACGGCCTCACGCTACAACTGCACCTATCTGGTGTCCCTCCAAGAGCACGAGTTCATCCAGAACAAGGGCGATCCCAAGTGGCTGGCAGGCATCGATCACATCCCCAACAAGCTGAGGAACCTCATGGGGATGATTCAGACCATGGCACATCAGCCATGGCACATGGTATCCTTTGACATTGGCTACCTGGTCAAGGGCACCGACTCCTGGTCCATCGCCGAGCTGATACATGCCATGATCGTCATAAGCACATTCCTCTCACTGTCTGGCTTTGTGTCCTCATGTGGCATCCTTCCAGAGTATGGCCTAATCACCGAGGAGAAGCAATGCTTCTCATTGGATGAGAGTGGAGAGTTTGAGATGAACGATCCATCATCCATGACCAACACCATCAAGATAATGGAGCTACTGGGCAAGATGAGAGTCAGATCATCCGTTGATGATCAAGAGGCCGAAGAGACTGGAGACCGACACACAGAATTCCTTAATGCAGGTCTCTTTGAACCATCGCCACTATTCGACAACATCAACAACGCATCCAACACTTCAGATGGAAGTAGCAATAGCAGCCAGAGTGGTGGATCAACAACCAACAATGGCATACCAACACAACAGACATCTTCCCAATTCTCCAAGTACACTGGAGACTTCACAATGACTCATTCCGACTTTGACATCCAGTCTCGCCAGTACCAAGTGTTCTCTGTGCAGGACTACAGCTGGAAGGAGCACGGCTACGAACTGGTCAGCAGAATCTTCCCAGAGGTGGCCTCGCTGCTCGACGAGGAGTTCAACCTCGTCTACTCCCTCACCTACAATCAATTCAACAACAACACCGATATCGACACACTGCCATTCAGACGCGCCATCTGGTATTATGTACAGCGCGTCAAGGGCATCTGTCACGACGACTACAACTATCGTGAGGTCAACATGCTACTGAACCGAGACCTGAAACACTATGTAAAGAAGGCTGTATGCTTCCCTGACAGCATAACCAAAGAGGACTACTCAATGTTAGGCTTTGAGTTGCAACCTGCAGAGAAGTGTCATCTCTCCCTACTGGCAGTATGTTCACACAAGCAAGCAGTACTACTCTATGGTCTTTACTCTATAATGAGTTATCAGAATAGTAGATAAGATAGATAGTAATAAACACACTCTATATAGTGTGTATATGTATTATATATACAAACAAGCATGCTGTTTATCTGTTTCCATTCATTCCTTCATTGTCGTGTTTGAGGTCAAACATTTTATTTATTTTTTTAATATAATTGAATTCGAGCGACAAACGAAAGTTTCGATTGAATGCACCATGGTCAAATCAGATGAACACGAAATCAAAGTGATAATCTGAAGTATATATATAAAGAGATCAGATAATATATAGATATGGCAAAGGATAAAGAGATAAAGGATAAGAAGAGGAGAAAGGATGAGGATGAGGATAATAGTGATGATGATGATAAGCAACTGAAAAAGAAGGATAGCAAGAAGAAGGTCATAGTACAGACTAGTGATGATGATGATGACGATAGAATGAATACAAGCAGTGATGGTGATGATGATAATGATAAGAAGAAGAAGAAGAAGAAGAAAGAGAAGAAAGATAAGAAGGATAAGAAGGACAAGAAGAAGAGTAAAAAGGCAGACAACACAGATGATGAAGAGGAGGATGAAGATAACGACAAGAAGAAGAAGAAGAAGAAGAAGTCAAGCAAACAATCAAGTGATGCTGAAAACAGTGACAATGATACTGATAAGAAGAAGAAGAGCAAGAAGGATAAGAAAGAGAAGAAGGACAAGAAGAAGTCAAAGCCTGGCTCTGACGATGAGGAGGAGGAGGATGATGATGTTAGCACTGAGGACGAAAAGGACAAGAAGAAGAAGAAGAAGAAACAAGCTGAGGAGGAGGTCAAGAAGGAGAAAGAGAGTGCTGACAAGAAGAGAAAGGCCGTCCTTGAGGACGACAATGACAAGAACAAGAAGTCAAAACAATCATCATCATCAAACGGCAACAACTCAACACCAAGCAAATCAAAGGATAGTAGCAGCAGAAGCACATCATCTCAGAATGGAGAGCACAAGACACTGCAACAGTCATCAAACCAGACCACAATTTGGAATGCATTGAACAAGGAGATGAAGGCCGACTTTTGTCCACAGTGCAACAACCTACTTCAATTCCTTGAGCCATTTGGCAAGCAAGCCAAGTGCAGCGTTTGTAAATTCCGTGCTGACAAGTCAAGTAAGTAGAACATCAATGTCGTTCATTAGTTGGTGAGCATTGACTGACTGACTCAAATGTTATTACACTAGTTCTTGGTCAGAAGGTGATCACATCCAACAGTACACTCTTTAAGAAGCCAAAGAAGGTGGTGGATGACGAGGAGGATCGTGGTGCAGAGATCGACGAGGAGTGTCCAAAGTGTGGACATGGCAAGATGTACTTCAAGACTGCACAGACCAGATCAGCAGATGAAGGTCAGACCATCTTTTATGAATGCCAAAAGTGTTCGTATGTATCTCAGTGATATACACCAATATATATCATCTACAACCAAGTATTAACCATTATACATCCATCAACTACTCTACTTCTACAGACACAAGTTTTCTACCAATACATAATCTATCAACAACAATATATCAACATGACATCATTAAGCATAATCATCATCAAACTTGGTTAATGATCAATAATAATAAACTCACCAACAACAAGCAGCAACAGACTTCTGAAGCGGCAACATTGGCAGCAATCCAATCTCTGGACTCGACGAGACCAACGACACGTGTCGTCATTGTAGTGTGCCTGGTGTGTTCATAGTGTGTGTATGTGGGAGCAATGAACACACAAACACACACTTGTCCATAAGAGGCAACCAACTAACCACACACCAACCCCATTGAAGGACTAGCTTGGTGTTGTAGTTGAACAAGAAAGAGTATATCTAACTGACTGACTGACTGACTTGGTCTCTATATTTCAATCTATCCTACCACATATCATTAGTTTTGAAGCTGGAATAATAAGTAATAATAATATTATACAGATACTGTTTGGATATTCAATAATAATATAGAATGGACGAAAGATCACAACATCATGCATCTTTATACTCTGAGGAGAGTATAAAGAGTGATCTCTTGGAATGGGAGGCTAAATACTCTAGCACCGATAGGACTGCCAAGATGTTGGCTCAACTACAAGAAACTCATTCAACTGGTGTGGATACTCTAATGAAGCTAGGTGAACAAGGTGAACAAATGGATCGTGTAGAAAGGTTAACAAATGAACAGGAACAGTATGTAATCATACCAATGGAGGTAGAGAGAGATGATGGAACACTTTTAGGTAATTAATATTATTATAATTGTAGACATGTTAAAGGATTGGGAAAGTATAAGAAGTTCCATAAATATATGAAGAAGTTGTCAAAGAAGGATAAATATAAGGAGGAGAAACCAAAGGCTGTATGTATTACTACTCATTCATTCATATTCACATCCATTATTAACTTATTGTTATTGTAGAAAGAGATACATCATGAGTTGAATGTAGTAGAGGCAAGACATCATGCCAATGATGTGATTATGAAGAAGAGAGAGCAGGATAGGTTGTTGGAGATGGAGCAGAAGAAGGCTTTATATAATACACCAAACTTGGAAAAGACAGATGACCGTCAGGGTATTAGTTCTAAACTATGGAGAAAGTCAAGTGATATCAAACAACAAGCGGAACAATCAATGGAACGCAGTAAACCTATTGAACAACAGAATGAGGAGGATCTACGTGACAATGTCTACATCAAGAATGCCAACTGGATAAAGGTGGAGGATGAACACTTGGACCAGATGAACCTCATCCTGGCTGACATGAAGAATGTAGCCATTGCCACACACACCGAGGTCCAGAGACAATCCATTAAACTGGACGATATAGATCAATCAATGGACAGAGGCAATCATTTTGAGCTCAGGAGGAAGTCGTCCAGACAGGTAGAGCGTGAGAAGAAGAAAGGAATCAAGGAGGAAGAGAAGAGGATTGATGATGCCAACAGGAAGAAAGCCATTGTAGATGCTAAAGTAGAGAAGGAAATTGGTCACAAACCACTCTACAAGAGCAAGTACCTTGGACGTCACGAGAAAGAGAGTGGCAACACAAGTGTCAATCCATTCCTGTAGACAATCCGTCACCAACTCGCTCAATCTCAATCTAAATCTAAACATAAACATTAATAATATATTTATTTGTATCATCTCATCGCTTGAGCTTATACACTCACTGTCAGTCTCTTTCTAAATTGTCTGTCGTCGACTGACATGTCGAGTCAAACGAGAACATAACCCTAAAGTCTCGTTGGTATTGAATTGGAGAAAGTATAATGCTCCGACATTACCATCGCATCCAATCATGAAGCAACATTTCCTTATTATCTGTTGGTAAAATAATTATGATGCGTTTGATAGTGACTGGTGTTGTAAGCTGTGAAGAATCTTTGTCCTTCCAAAAACGAAAGTTGATAGATTCTCGAATCTTGGGGGTTGACTCTTTTGGAAGGATCTGACTCTTCATTTTGTCTTCCGATGTGTAATAAACTATTATAAAGTAGGAGTTACTTCACGTAAGATATATTATCAAACACATATACAAAGATATAAATATATATATTCCTTCATTCTTCATTTATTATTTATTTATTAATACAATACTATACTATACTGCTATACAATAATGGACACTAATACAGAGTTACAACAACTGTTGTTGGAGAGAATCGGACTGGACCCACATAGGACTATACTGTTTGAAGACTTACCAGAGGTGATGACAGCATTCGCATTGCACATACCATTCGAGAACTCTGATGTCATTGGTCATCAACCATCTGGTATCTCTAAGGAGTATCTGATTCAAAAGGTGATCAAATCAAACAGGGGTGGTCTCTGCTACCACCTCAATCGACTGTTCTACCTCTTCCTGGTCGACTGTGGCTTCAACGTCACTCAACATGTTGGCACCGTATGGAACCAACAAACACTTGACAAGTGGGCACCAAACAACGGCCACATCATAACAGTCCTGCACAAAGAGAACGATGGCGCCACCTCTGACTTTTTGATTGACGTTGGCTTTGGTCTGTTCCTTGCGCTGAAGCCCATACCACTTGGAGGCCAAGAGGTGACCTCCCGCACTGGCTCATACAGATGGAACGTGCAACAGACCGAGAAGGGAACACACTTGCTCGAGGCCAAGAATCCAAACGATCAATGGCGTCTGGGCTACGCCTTTTCTACCGACATCATTGCAACCGAGCAGACTATCAACACAACACAACGCTTGATCCACGAGGACGAGCTCGAGACATTCAACGTCAATCATCTAACCTGTTTGCTACTTGCACCCGAAGTTGGCCAGGCCGTATTAACTGGCGATAGCTTCACAATCACCAATCCCTCTGGAGAGAAGGACAAGAAGTCCGTAACACCTGATGAGAGATTGGAACTGTTAAAGACTGTATATAAGTTCAAGTAAAGTGTAATGTTCATGAACATTAAGTATATAATATGTATATCATCTATCTTTTAGTTTCCAATCAGACCATGACACTTGATCAACCAGTTCATCATCTCTGGAATACCCTTCCTTGACACTGAGCTGATCATCAATACATCTAGTATCCTGGGTGACCTTTCGTTGCCTAGACCAAGTGTGTTGGTGTCCAGATCCAGTGCCTTGATCAGTTGATCGCGTGACATTCCCTCTCTGTCTATCTTACTTCCAACAATGAGCATTGGTGCATTGTTTGTATATTCCATCGCATCGTACAGTTCAGACTTTGCCTCTGCCAACAACTGTTGATCAGTACTGTCAATCATGAATATCACAATACTCTTGCCATTGGTAGCGGCAGGAGAGTAGTCTCGCCACAAGAATCTAAGATTCTGTTGTCCACCTAAGTCCCAAGCCTTAAAGTTGATGCTTCCAGCATTCTGTATTGTGTCAACATTGATGTTAGTTGGTGATCTACTGTATGTATCAATGCTCTACAACACATACGAAGCTATCACTGTGAGGTCTTAGTGTTGGCATATGTTGTCTCAATACATCTTTAGAGAGTACTTGTCTATGTGATTGATTGATTGAGAGAGTTAGGCATATCTTCAACTATCTTGTTATGATGTAGTTGATTCACTTACAGTAATGTAGTCTATGATACCATGATTGATTAATTGATTGAATGATTGGGTTAATGTCAGTTTATGTTGACTGTGATAGATCACAAGATCCCTCGTTCCGTGAACATACCTTTCCAGCATTTCCAAGGCCGATGATCATCAGTGTGCCCTCTTTATTGAGGAATCCAAGCCAGTTAAGTAATGATTCAATCCAATCGAATAGGAACATGTCTTTGTTATTGTTATAGTATATAAATATAAGTATAAGTTGTTGATGTATTGTTATTTCTTTCTACTGCTGCTACTCTTTTTAAATAATAATCAATGGAGTCCAGCAGTATTGTTCATACTTTAAAGAGATTGGTGGACAACAATAGAGATAAGTTAACTATCTGCTGATGAATCATTGTGGTGACTGTAGGTTCTTGCATATTCATTCACACACAACTACTCGACTGCAACAAACAGATATCGTTTATTACAATCAATGAGAATTAAGTTGAATAGGCGCGATAGAGTGTTGACTACGTCGGCATAGGCACAGTCCATCTTCTATCAATCTGTCCAATCAATGGGTAATAGTAACTATTATTAATGTGATCATATGAGTGAGTCATTGACAGAATGAGTCATTGACAGAATGAATGAACACTCCCCACTCTCGCACGCGAGGTCACACTGGTAACACAACCCAACTTATTTTATTGCTGTTGCCTTTGTTTCAAGTACCTCTTACAATTCTCCAACCTCTCCACAGGTAGATAGGTGACCTGTTTGATTGAACAACATAGGAGCCATTGACCATTATCAACCACACGTATTGAGTATGGTACATATTGATGTAGTTCACTTTGACATTCTAATCTAAATGTCTCAACGCTGGGAAGATTGATTATAAGTTGTTTCAACATGTTGATGTCAAAGTCTGCATTCCACCTCATGGTCAGTGCTTTGAGTCTAGGTATATCCTTGACATATCGCAATCCATTTGGAAACATATTAATTGATCCATAGAAGCCAGCGTTGTCAAGTTGGAGATGTGTAAGAGTATGGGGTGGAGCCAACACTTGCTTGTACGTGACGCTGAGTGTAAGGTCCAATAGATCAGATGGCAATACACTACGTACTAATGTCTGATCAAAGTTTAAGCCAAATGCCAATCGAGTGATTGAGTGAGGTAGCTGACCATTCACAATCAGTTGATTGAAATGTCTTCCTAGTATCAACGATGTCAGGGATAGTGGCAAGGTGTTCAATGGAAGACTGTAGTTAAAGTTGGTACCAAAGGTGAGTAAGGTAAGTGACTGTGGCAGGGTATCATGTAGTATGGGTCTGTTGTAGCTCTGACCGAATCTAAGTGTCCTGACAGAGTTTGGAAGATTGGTATGATTGACCTTTTCGTTGAAGCTTGCGTTGGAATTGAATGTCAACTCTGTGAGTGATGTCTTGGTAGTGCTCCAGGTTCAATAGGCCTGTTGTACTGTGGACCAATATGTAGTATTGTCAACGATTGAGGTAGTGCCCGTGGCTCAATCGAACTATACAGTCCGTATCGTAGTATGAGTAGACCTTCAGGTAGGACTCCCTCCACCAATCGATGCCTAAAATCATCTCCAAAGACCAACTCCTTTAGACTCGATGGAAATGTACCTGGTTCAATGTATTGATCAAACTGTTGTTTGAACTTGAGATAGGTGAGTCCACTAGGCAGTACTCCATGACCAATTGGATGATTAAAATGATAGCTCAGTGTAAGTGACCGCAGTGACTTGGGTAGTGATAGCAATGGATGATTAAAATCTACGCCCATTATAAGTTCAGTGAGTGATGATGGAAGTGAATCATCGATTGGATGATTGTATAATCCACCAAGTGTAAGTGATAACAGTGGAGGTAGTATTCCATTCTTTATCTTCTGATCATAAGAGTATCCAAATGATAGCTTAGTTAATGATTGTGGTAGTACATCATTGGACACTATTGGTTGATTATAATAGTACCCAAATGATAGTGTAGTTAAGTTGTTTGGTAATACATTGGGTATGAGTTTAATATTATATGAGTCACTAAATATAAGTACTTGTTGGTTGTTGGTATCGTGATGTCTTTGTTGATAGTATGAAGTAAGATGTATATGACCGATTGAGTTGGATGATGTTAAACATCTACGTAGTTTGCTACATGTCATAGCAAGACAAGCCACATCAACATCATCCAATATATAATTACAAGTCAAGTATTTGATCAAGTATATAGATAGTGACTCCATTATCTCTATCTCTTTCGAATATCTGATTGATTTACAATAATAATAAGTTTGGAAGATTGTTGAACAAATCACTGTGTTTTGATCACTTTATAACTTTGAAACTGGAAGGGAGTGACGTAGTCGTTGAGATGGGTCGTCGATTCATAGCTTCAATTGAGTCTTGGTAGCAAGACCGCAGACGGACTTCTTGACACCCTCCTTAAGGGTGGACTCGATGGCCAATGGGGACTCGCAAGCACCGGTGACCAGTGCCTTCCACTCCTCGTGTGTCTCGTTGGTGATCTTGACGGCGAACTCCTTGTCCAACAGCTTGCTGTCAAAGGCAAACTTGTTTGGTCCCTTTCCGTCGGGGATCTTGTAGTCTCTCAAGAAGGTGAACACCTCCTCAATCTTTCCTGGCATATGCTTCTCAACATCCTCAATGGTGTTGATTTGAGCAGCCAATGGATCGGTAACATCGATACAGAGGATCTTCCAGTCAGTCTCACCGGCGTCCAACATGGCCCAGACACCGAGTACCTTGACCTGCTTGAACTGTCCTTGGGTGCCAAGTGCAGAACCAATCTCACAGGCATCAAGGGGGTCGTTGTCACCCTTGGCACCAGTGTCTGGATGGACGTGGTTTGGATTCTCCCATGTCTGTGGCAGAGCACCATAGTTGAATGGGTACTTGTCGTGAACGAAACGGAGCTTACCGTCCTTGACGTCCTGCTTGATTGGGTTCATCAACTCCTTTGTAGAGATCTCCATCTTGGCATTGGTTCCTCGTGGGATCTCAACCAACATATTGGCAACAGCAGTTTGCTGGTTGACCCAGAGTGGGACATCATGGAATGGTGAGACAACATGATCACCGTTCACTGTTTATGTAGTTGAGAGTGAGTGATGTGAGAGAGAGAGAGAAGAGTAAGGTTTACTGATTTACTTACTAAAGTAAACACGGAATGAACCGGCTCCCTCCTCTCCAACAATCTTTGTTGTAATAGTCATTTTGTCTGTATATGTAGTTGTTTATAAATAGTATGTATGTAATACTTTTGTGCTTGATCGAGAATGACGATTGAAGTCACTTGATGAACAACACACCCCTCTCCCATTCTCTTCACTCCCACCTTGAACAACACACAATAAAAATGAATTAAAAACACATCAATCAAACCAACAACCAAAGAGAGATAAAGAGATTGACACACAAACAGTGTTGTAGCTGTTGTTGTAGTTGTTGTTGTTGTTGTCGTTGTAATTGTTGTTGTATCAATAACTCAAGAGTAACATACATACTATTGATATTGTTGTACGACATTACAAGTTTACTTTACAACTTACACTCGCTCTTTAAATATAATGAATCTGTTTGTTTGGGGTTGATTCGTGTCTCTTTGAATCTGAAACATCAAAAGAAAGAGGAGGATAAGGAAGTAAAAGATGGATTCACAACAAACATTCCAAATGATCATAACATAACAACAATATAATAATAATAATATATAATGTCTGTATTTCGTACTTATAAGATCAAGCCATCTGTCTACAGGATAAAGATCATTGGTGATACAAATGTTGGCAAGTTCACTGTTTTAAAGAGAATTCTGGACTATTCTTCAAATGCTAGACCAGTGGAGAAGGAACGTCTAGTGAGTTATATGATGCCATCAGTGTCGACATTCGCATTGGACATGCCACAACTCAATGATGATCACCCACATGTGTCAATCACAATGGATCACAGCAGTAGTCTAATCCCAGCCTTCTCACTGGTGCTGTTTGTCTTTGACGTGACCAACTTGGAGTCGTACCAAAACTTCACTCGTTGGGCCAACGAATTCCAGCGATATGGTCATCGCACCAAAATGGTGATCATTGGTAACAAGACGGACCTACACCAATCAAGAGTGGTCACCTATCAACAATGTTGCCAGATGGCACTGGAATTCTCTGCATACCATTACATCGAGTCGAACCATAATCAAAGCAGTCACCTCCTAGACACTCTAAGGAACATTATAATGGACTTGATCATGAACAATACCAAAGATCCAGAGATCAGTCTTGTTCCACGGATATTGGCTCCACCCGTCCTTCAACCACATAGCCAAGGCTTTGTTCCAGACTCATTGTTTCGTTCAGTACTCTTCAACAACGTCGTACTTCGCAGACAAGTGTGGTCATTCGTTCGTGATCAAGACCGTAAACTTGGATTTGTACCTGGAAACAATCTTGACGCACTATACATCACAAGTTATAAAGGTCATCACAAGGCAATCCTCAATCACTTAAACAACAACAACAACAATGACAACAACGACTTTGACAAGGACAACTACCTAAAAACGACAGTATTTCCATTGACAGTACTACACTTTGTACGTCATTGTAAGGACAGTGATATGGTTGTAAGGATGTTGAAAGAGATGGGCGATCAATTCACGGCAGAATACTCTTTTCGAATTGGTGACGAGAGTTGTATGAATGGCGATGAACAGCTGATTGGCAAGTTGATTGATCAATTCGAATGTAGACCAACAATAAGAGGTATAAAATATGCGATTATATTAGGTAACATTGGTGCAATCAAAAGGATAATGGACGATGAGAGGCAACATTTCAGTGAGCTCAATTCACTGATGGACTTGGCAATTGATCACAACCAATTGGAAATACATCAATACATCAAATCAGTACAACAACGTCCTCCACATCCACTATATACATCATCCAACAAGAGTCCAACATCATCACCATCATCATCATTACTAAATGTATTTAAAAGGTTATGGAATCCAAAGAAATAAAACACATGGACGATCATATGATCACTGCTCAACACACACAAATTATCTGTCTTTCTTTTGCGCGCCAACCCTACTGTACTTTTGAATTCTTGTGTGTGAGCTTCATTCAATCAATCAATCCAATTCGATCTCTATAAGATCATCAGATATATATAGATAGAGAGAGAGAGAAGAATGAGTAGTGATAACTTTGAGGGTGGGGATGATCCCTTTGCAGAGAGCGATACAGACAGCGACTATGAAGATGACTTGCAACCTGATTCAGAACAAGACGAGGACAACGTAGACTTTTACGCCATCTTGAATGTACCCAGAGATGTAAGTGTGTCTTACCTCTATTACCAACTACATGTTAATAACCCAAGTCAATATCTAGGCATCAGCAAGCGAAATACAGGTGGCCTATAAGAAGTTGGCATTTACATATCATCCTGATAAGCAGACGAATGAGGAGTTGAAGGCACAGAGCCAGCATAAGTTTGCATTGATCAGTCGTGCAAAGGAGACACTATGCGATGAGAAGAGCAGAGCGATATATGATCGATACGGTGTATCCGGTCTAAACAACTCGAGATCACTGATCAACAGGTACGAGGAGGTTGACAACCTACTACGTGCATTTGGTCGAATTCAAAGGACGATGAAAGAGGAGCGAGTACTAGACTATTTCAACGGACATGGTTACCAATCAATGACCATCGCCTACCATCCAGAGTACAACTTTATATGGCTGAACAAGTTTGTCTCGTCTCAGACATTCAAAGTAAGTTAGTTACCTAGATCATGGACAAGTAAATGATCATGTGACTAACCTTGTACTGCTACAACAACAACAACAGCTGAACACACCTATTGGAGCATTTGAAATCACACCAGCATTCACAAAGAAGCGTATCGACTCTGAGTTTAGATGCTCTGGAACATACTCAAAGACATTGTTCAATCGTGTCCAACTCGTATCATCACTACACTACAGCGATCGTATGCCACTCGTATCCAACATTGCTCTCAAGACAATGTTGACCAAGTCAATGTATGTAGTGTGATTAGAACTTGTTGGTTAATGTACTAATCATTCATTCAATCATTTCTAGACGTGGACAGATTGCTTGTTCAAACATATTACCTCATGTCATACCAGCTGACCTGCAGGTATCATTACATAAGCACTTTAGTCAGACGGTAGAGTCCAAGCTGACCACCTACTTCACAATGGGTTCAGCCACTGCCATCCTGAAACTGACAAGGAATGTTGAGAATAGAATACTGGATCTTGAGGTTGCCGTATGTATATTGGAGCTGGCTCATTGGTAATGATCATTAACCAACCTCCTTGTTACCATCCATCACAAACACACAACAGGCCAGCAACACATTTGGATTCAGGTCTAGCATTACAAGACACTTGCCAATCTCAAAGAAGACAAACATGTCAGTGTCGATTGGAACTTCTAACCTCTCATTCGGAGGTATAACAGCGGCGATCACAAGACGTATCTCAAAGGTGCTCAGAGTGACATTCTCCATGCAGGTGTCACCATCCAAGTATCTATACACACTGGGCTTCCAGCACAAGTACCAATCATTCGACATACCCATTCCGATCTATGCCAACGTTGGTCTGGTGCCATCACTCATCTTCTTCACCGTGCCATCTCTGCTGTTCACGGGCCTCAAGCTGCTCATCGTCAACCCACTGCTCAGACGACGCGAACTCGAGCAGATCAAGACGCGCAAGGAGAAGCACTCTGAAACCTACAAGGAGGCCAGGAGCAGGGCCAGCATTGACATCCAACTGATGAGGCCAACCGTCGACAAAAAGGCGGCAGTCGAGCAGGCCAAGAACGGACTGGTCATCCAGCAGGCGTTGTACGGAGTGTTGAAAGAGCACTCTGCCTCTGCCGACGTCGACTATCCCGCCACCATCGATGTGACCATTCCCCTGCAGTATCTGGTCGAGGACAGCAAGCTGGAGCTACACCCCAACAAGAAGTCCGATCTGATTGGCTTCTATGATCCAAGAGTTGGCGAGGAGAAACAGCTCAAGGTCACCTATCTCTTCCAAGGTCAATTGCACATGACCATCGTCAATGACAATGAACTACTGAGGATACCCGTTAGATGTAAGTTTGTTTGGAAGGACACCTACATCAATCACACGTGATCACTAACATCCATCAATCCATCCTTATTTCCAGCCCATTTGATCAAGTAATACAAATAATTAATTGAATTAAAGCAATGGCGAGTATACATTTTAATATGATATTGGTGTAGTTTGTTGTTGCATATGATGCCTGTGATGATGATAAAACGATGATTGTGTGTCTCTTAGAGAGAGAAGGAATTGATTATTCCTGAATCAGCTTGGAGTGAAACTGGCTGTCTGTTCAATTCCATGTTGACAGCGCTGACTAGATTGTTTGGAAGACGCGAGGCTGCCACTTGGAACAGAGAGTCGAGGATGCCAAGTGAACGAAGTGTTGTGACCACCTTTGATACATTGGACACGCCCATGCACAGATTGGTATTGATACCAACGGGAACACCCTTCTTGTCGGTCTCTTCCGAGTTGTATGGTTGTGATGAGCTGAGCAACATCTCGATGAGGTTCTCCTTGGGGAAGGAGACTAACTGCACGTTCTCCTCCTTGGGTATGGAGCAGGCTTCTTTGGCAAGCTCGATGGCCTCGTGCATGCCACCAATCTTGTCGACCAGCTTCCTCTCCAATGCCTGCTTGCCAGTCCACACTCTGCCTTGGGCCGAAGCCTCCACCTCGTCTCTGGTGAGCTTCCTGCCCTCAGAGACCTTCTTGGTGAAGTCCTCGTAGATGACGTCCAACTCTTGATTGACAAAGTCACGCTGCATCTGATTGTAGTCGTGGAGCGATGAGAACAAAGAACTGTTGTCCTTGTCATCAGAGTCGTTCTCATTGGCATTGATTCTGATCGCATCGAATGTTACACCGATCTTCTCAACCGTCTGTTTGTAGTTGATCTTGCCAACGAGCACACCAATGCTGCCAGTGATGGTGCCTTCCTCGGCCAAGATCTTGTCTGCATTGCAGGCTATGAAGTAGCCACCGCTCGCTGCCACTGATCCCATGGAGACAATCACCTTCTTGCCAGCCTTCTTTGCTCTCTCGATCTCATTCCACACGATGCATGAGGCCACATAGCTTCCACCTGGACTGTCCACACGAATGATGATGCACTTGATGCTCTTATCCAATGTTGCCGCTCTGATTGCCAGACGAAGTGACTCTGAGCCAATGGTTGGTCCTCCATTCATCTTGCTGAGTGACTTTCCACAATGGATCTGTCCCTCGACCTCGATAAAGGCAATCTTGTTCTTCCTGGACTTGGTGTTGAGCTTGCCACACAATGAGAGGTACTTTGGAAGATAGATCATGTTGGGTGTCTTCTTGATCTTTGGATTTGATGACTTGATCCTATCCTTGAACTGATCGTAGGCCTCGTTCACATAGTAAAGACCATCGACCAACTTGATCTTCAATGCCGTCTCTGCACTGAATGGACCAGATCCAAACAGCTCCCTAATGTGATCAACTGACATGCCTCTGTCCTTTGCAATGGCCTCAATCATCACACCAATGAGGTCCTCGACCAATGATGTTGTTGATTCTCTATCTGCCTCAGTGAATGATTCCTCAGTAAATATGTTGGCGGCACTCTATACAGTCATAGTTAGTTAGTATTGTGTGATTGATTGTGTTTGGAAGGATTGGATATTCATTCATACCTTGAAGTCCTTTCTCTTGATGAACTCAGTCTTTGTTCCAACCTTGTCCAACATCTTCTTGAGGAATGGATGGTCCAATCTCAAATTGATAATGTTGACTGCTCCACATGGTGACAAGTATACATTCCTAATGGATGGATGGTGTTTGGTTAGTATTCAATCAAAGTGATCCATCACCATCAACAATCAATCATCATGGAACATAACTCACTCGAATGCACTGGCAAAGTAATATAGAGCAGGGGCAGCGGCAAACTCTCCAAACGTATCGGTAAAGACTGCGGTTGACTTGCCCTTGGACCTAAAGTAATGTACGACACGACGCAACTCCTGGAGGGCTGCCAAGTTGAGTGTGTTTGTGTTGCCCAATCTAAAGATCAGACCAATGATCTTTGGATCATCAGCTGCCTTTCTCAAGCCATCAATGATATCTCTATAATATACAGAGTTTGGCTCAAGTATCTGATCAATCTGGCTTGGTGCTTTCTAAAAGATATTGAGTGAGACTGGCACTGTTAGTCATATGAACCAGGATGGATGATGGCCATCCCAACAACGCATTCGATACAAACAGTGACTAGAGTAGCATTGGCCAAATCAATTTCAATGATTGTATTGTTTGGAATGATTGACTTGTACAACTTGACCAGTTTACCAGCGATCAATGCAAAGGCATACAAACCAATCTGAGCAGTTGTGAATGGATACCTCTTTGCAAACTCAACAACATACTCTGGTATCCACTTGTTTACCGATGGTGGTATACGTGATACTATCTTTGACATTGACATTGTTCTTGTTCTATCTTTATCTTTACTATCTATCTATCTATCTATTGTGTTATTAATAATAATGTAGGACAAGTTGTTGGGATTAAATATCAATTAGATTGTGTGAACCTCACATTCATCAAATCATTGTGACCTCATCATTCATCACCCATATGGTATCGTCACCCCAATTGTGTGTAATGATCTCACTTGAGACCTTGCGATTATCTCAACAATGTCATTAACATATTCTCTCATCATTTCAAGTGACAAACACATACTCATTACACGTCCTTTTTGATTCGTAATCATTAATGTTATATTATTATATTATATTAGATCTTAGCTTAGCTTATGGCTTAACAGGTGTGTTGACAAGTTTAGCAGTCTCAGCAGCCAGGTCCAAGTGTAGGATGGATTCAAGATAACGAGCAATGTCAGTGTTGTCGTAATTACCATGCAACATTTGCTCCTCAACATTGTCATCACTGCCCGTGTAGTGGTTGTACAGGTTGATGTCGGATCCTGTGTGACCGCCAGTGGTGAAGCCTACCCATGCACGCTCAGACATGTAGCGACCAATGAACTGGGCCAACGACCACCAGTCCTCAATGCCGTAAAAGTGGACCAGCAACTCTGTCTCTGCAGTGGTGAATGTTGTGTTTGGGTTGGTGTCCCAGTTGGCTGGCTTGTAGTGCTTGTTGATCACTGTGTTGATATAGCCGGTGATCACGGTAGCGTTGGTCGTCTTGTTCATGGCGGAGATCTCGGCAGTCATGGCTGTGGCCGAGGCAGTAGTCATGGTCAGGAGCTCAGGGATCCACAGGTAGTCTGGGTAGGTCTTCAGGTCTGGCTGGAAGCCAAGGGTCAGTCCACCAGTCTCGTGGTCGGCCATCATCACAATCACAGTGTTCTTGTCCTTCTTGGCAAAGTCTAAACCGACCTGGAAAGCACTGTCAAAGGCAAGAGTCTCGCGCCAGTGAGTGAAGGCGTCATTGTCGTGGCCGGCCAGATCAATCTTGGATCCCTCAACCAAGAGAATGAAACCCTTGTCGTTGTTCTGGGAGATCAGTTCCAGAGCCTTGGTGGTCATCTCGGCGAGCGATGGCAGATGGGAGTACTGTGGATCATTGACTCTGTCGATCTCATATGGCATGTCCTTCCTAGCAAACAGACCGAGAATGTTGCCCTTGGTCACATTGGCCATGGACTCCTTGTCAAAAACGATCGTGTAGTTGTTGGCAGCCTGCTCCAGGATTGTGGAGTTGAAGTACTTCTTGCCACCGCCCAGCGCAACATTGATACCACGGTTGGCCCACTGCGAGATGATGAATGCCTCATTCTCTCTGGTGGCCGAGTGAGCGTAGAATGCTGATGGAGTGGCGTCGGAGATTCTGGTGGTGACAACCAGACCGGTCTTCATTCCCTTGGTCTTGGCCGCCTCAAACATGGTACCGAGTGGCCTCATGGCGGCATCGACACCCAGAGCATCGTTTATCGTCTTGTATCCAGTGGAGTAGGCAGAGGCGGCAGCGGCAGAGTCCGTGACCAGACTGCTGGCAGACCTAGTTCGGACGGTACCCACGAGGAATGGATCAAAGTTGAGAGAGAGCGAGCCACCATTCGTTGTAACGTTCTTCATCACTCTGGCCAGAGTGGCACCTGATGGTCCGAATCCATCAGGTATAAAGACAATAACATTCAATGGACCGGTATGTTTATCATCGTTGTTTCTTGGAATCAAGAACACACACAACAATATCAGCAACACAGCCAAGGCAACGACCACCACTCCAATGGCAATCTTCTTGGCAGTAGACAATTTAGAACCACCAGTTGGGTAATCAGTATCCATTTGTTGTGTCATTATTTTTTTGTATATGAATATATGTATAAATAGATAAGTATATATATTTATTATTTCGATTGATTGATCGATGGAAAGTTGTTTGAATTGGAATGGACTATTGATACTTAAGCCAGCAGGTCCATTCATTCGTAGATAGCACCAGGATGTTGCATGTGACCGGTCGTTGGGTAATGGGTACCTTTTAATATTAAATATTTAAGTTGTGTCGATCGAACGAGCAACTACAATAATATCAAAGACATAGACGACACCGACGAATGCAACTTCAGCAGCAGGGAACCTTAAAGGTCACATCCCTATAGTGTCGGAGATAACCACCAACTTATTTTATAAGGGCACACCTACCATTTATATCCAAGTTGATGAAGGATTCAATCAACTTCATCCTACAACATAAATAAAACATTGGGGCCGATCAACAATTCATCAACTTGTTGTCAACATCTATGCAACTCAATGTTCGCGATCAGATAAATAATAATAATTGTTTTGAATTGTTTCGAATTGTTTTTAGCATTGCGTAGCATTGTTGGAGTCCAACAAAGACGACATCACTCTGACAGTTCATTCTTTTAGTTGTTGTATTTGTATGTATACATATAAATATATACTTAGCGAAGTTTATTATTGTTATTATTATTATTATATATTATTCTGTTGTCCAACAACCATCCCTTATGGCTTGACTGGAGTACCGGCCAACTTGGCAGTCTCAGCAGCAAGATCCAATCCGAGGATGGTGGCAAGGTAACGTGAGATGTCAGTGTTGTCGTGGTTACCCTTCAACATGTTCATCTGGACAAAGGTGGTGTTACCAGTGTAGTGGTTGTACAGGTTGATGTCGGTACCAGTGTGACCTCCGGTGGTCCAGCCAATCTTAGCGCGAACAGACATGTAACGGCCAATGTACTCGGAGAGCAATGAGCTGTCGGCCTTTACGTAAAGGGCTGAGAGATGGTCGAGCTCGGCTGTTGTGAATGTTGTGTTGGGGTTGGTGTCCCAGTTGCCTGGCTTGTAGTAGGAGTTGACAGCGCTGTTGATTGCCTGGACGATGGTTGGGGTGGTGGTGGAGTTCAAGTTCTTCATGCTGAGGATGGCCTTAGCAATGGTCTGGGCAGAGCCGTTGTTTGAGAGCAGGAAGTCTGGGAAGAACTCGTAGATGGCACCGACCATGTTGTTTGGCTGAAGACCAAGGGTAAGACCTCCAGTCTCGTGGTCGGCCATCATGACGAGGACGGTGTTGTTGTCCTTGTTGGCAAAGTCCAAAACAACCTGGAAGGCATTGTCAAATGCAAGGGTCTCTTGCCAGTGGGCAAAGGCGTCGTTGTCGTGGCCAGCAAGATCGATCTTGGAACCCTCAACCAACATGATGAAACCCTTGTCGTTGTTCTGGGAGATCAGCTCGAGTCCCTTGGCGGTCATCTCGGCGAGCGATGGGATCTTGGAGTAGTTCTGGTTGTTGAGTCTGTCGATCTCGTATGGAAGGTCGGCGTCGGCAAACAGACCCAAGATGTTACCGGTGGTAACCTTGTTCATGGCATCCTTGTCGTAGACAACGTTGTACATCTTGTTGGCCTTCTCCATGACGGTGGCGTTGAAGTACTTCTTGCCACCACCAAGGGCGACAGACATGTTGCGGTTGATGAACTGGGAGATGATGAAGTCCTCGTAACCTCTGCTGACAGTGTGGGAGTAGAAACCACCTGGGGTGGCATCTGAGATTCTGGTGGTGACGACGACTCCAGTCTTCATTCCCTTGGTCTTGGCGGCCTCGAACATGGTACCGATTGGCTCGGACTTGTCGTTGACACCCATGGCACCGTTGGCACACTTGAATCCAGTTGAGTAGGCAGAGGCGGCGGCCGCAGAGTCGGTGATCAAACTGTTGGACGACTTGGTCTGGATGGTTCCGGTGAGGTATGGGTCAAAGTTGAGGGCTCCAGTTGGTTTGCCGGTGGTGAGTTGCTTCATGACACGGCCGAGGGTGGCTCCAGATGGTCCGAATCCATCTGGTACAAAGACGATGACATTGAGTGGCTTGTTGGATACGATTGGTGTGTTGTTGTTGTTGTTATCTGAGCAAGTGTCCTTTCTAGGTACGAGGAACACCAGCAGCAAGATCAACAAGGAGGCGGTAGCGACGGTTCCAACAAAGATGGCAATCTTCTTTCCGGTGGTCAATGTTCTGCCACCACTTGGGTAGCTCTCAGTTTCTAATCCTGATCTAGTCATTGTTTAGTATATATATATAATATAAATAAATAAATATGTATAAGTTATAAGTTATAATTATGAATGATTAATGAAGGACTACCAAGTGTCTGCTTAAATATCGGAGTATTGGCAGATAATTATAACAAGGTATTCGGACGATCACGTGATCGACACCCTTATACTTTGGATTATATTTAGACTATCATACTCATAAGTTATCAGGGAACCAATTAGATTCAAAGGTCATTATGATGATGGTGGTGGTAGTATAAGCTTTTGAAGTAGTATAACTGGCAAAGGACAACCTTTGGGCAGTGCCCTAACCCCGACCCCTTGGCTTTCATTCTCGGCCTTTGAGTCTGACACCCACTGACTTGTATAAGTATGGAACAAATAGAATATCTTTGACCACCCCCATCATATGATTAGTGTGTGTTGAGGTGTGTCTATCGCTACAACTACACCTTCAATCAAGATAGTCCTTGGCGCTATTGATATACCCACACTCAAACACACACTGACAAGGTGTAGGTGGTGCTGCAAAGATGATAATATCATCTGACTCGTTGCTTGTCCACATTTCTGTAAAGACGAAAGCCCACTGGGCCTTGTGGTGGGGCGTATCCCTGTTAGTGTTCCGATCCCGAGTGTGGGTGGGGTTTGTTTCGTGGCTGTGTGGGTGTCGGCAAAG
The DNA here is from genome assembly GCF_000787575.1 of Acytostelium subglobosum LB1. Classification (NCBI taxonomy): domain Eukaryota; phylum Evosea; class Eumycetozoa; order Acytosteliales; family Acytosteliaceae; genus Acytostelium; species Acytostelium subglobosum. The sequence goes on along the minus strand of NW_012236498.1, from coordinate 241,774 downwards.
ATTGCAAAGGAACGCAAGTGATCAAGTGATCAAACACGAGAGTGTCTCCCCACTTTTTTAGTTCAGAACTAACCCAACGTGGTTTGATCGGAACGACCGAAAGATGCCCCGACTTTGGACTAGGTGGGGTCAGTCTCTGGGTAATTAAGCGGGTGTCTCTTTGCTGTTATCATAACTCGGATCATCACGACAAGACTGAGGGTGGTCGCGAGTGCCAAAGGACAAGATGAACACGGAAAACGATCTGAAAGTCTACGGAAACAAACTAAAGGTGTCGGGTGGCAGGCAGCACTTTGACTGACCTGATCTAGACAACAGTCGTGTTGTTTTGTTCTCCACAACCAACTTGATCTTTGACAAGTACGCGGCGCGCCCACCACCAGAGCACTAATGACGCAAGGAAAGACCAGCACCAAAGTAGTAGTGTGTGTTGTGTGTACATCTATAGCCAAATCTTCTCGCTTTAATGAGATCAACTAAATGATTGGCTTTGGACCTTGCAAGTTGGAGCCAACCACTGGCCCTGTCTGCAGGCACGCACCCCCCAACTTAGGCGGTGCCAGTTGGAGTTGTGGCCGTGTTGAGAGCGGGCATCCCCAGCTGTTGCGGGGAACTGGGCAAGTCCGGGTTGATGTGAAGTTGTGTTTGCTGATGTTCATGTTTCTTGAGTATCTTCTCTATCTTTCTCTCTGACACCTTGTGCTTCTTGGCGCCACGGCAGAATGTGTACGTGTCGATGCCATTTGTGTCCAGACTCGAGAAGAACTGCAGTATGTTCTCAAAGCTATCCTTACAGAGTGTATCTTGGTAGGTCCGCAGCAGATGTAATACCAATGTGTGTAGGACAAAGTAGCCATTGACCAGTACCAAGTCCCAGAAGCGCATCAACAGAGGGAATGGTATGTTGCCACTAAACACCGTGAGGAACCATTTGGTGGCGTACATCGATGTGGTGATGCCTTCGATTCCAAAGTGTGTCTGTAGCTTGGGCAGCTCCTCATGCAACAGTGACTCGTGTATAGCGTAGTGTCTGTAGAGCAGTGGGAATGATGGTAAGAACAGACCACGAAGTTGGTACTTGTCCGACTCCATCAGTGACACCAACGACCAGAATGCCTCCTCCTCTGTCATATACATCAGCAGCACCGATGCGAATCCACTCATTCCTTGGCAATATCCAACTTCATTATCATATATACTATATGCCTTCAATATGTTGAATAGTGATTGTTGTCTGTTGTTGATAGAGTGATTAGTCAGTGCACTGTTTAATCAATCAATCAAGTACTATGATTGTTTGTACATACCCAGAACTGAAACGTTCTTTAAAGATGATGTGATTCCTGTATGTTCTGTCAATGTCCAAGTCGATTTGCTTGACGTACTCAGAGTCGTTGGCGAGTAGTTGTTCATAGGTGATGGTGGCAGTGCTGCTGTAGTCGTCGGGCTTGAGTATCAGCTTCCAGAGACGACCGCGAACAGAGTCCGGCACGGTCTTCCATGACATGCTATGTACTTTGGTCGGCTTCTTTGTCGTGTACCTATCCCAGTTGTCAATGATCTTTAGCCACTTCTTCTCGAGCAGCTTCTCGTACGACGACTTCTGCTTGTTCAGTGTGTGATAGAACTCCTTGGTGTCGGACCACTTCTTGATGTGAAGTGTGGACAATGAGGAGTCGGGAAGGAAGCCAAACATGTCGGCGCGCGCGTCCTCCAGGTCGGCACCAGTTGTCGTTGGTGATGGTGCTGGGGCATCGGGGGATGGCGACGTCGCCCACTGAAGTGACTTTTCGCGTGGTGTTGTCTTCTCGCCTTTGGCTCCATACTTGTATCTCAGCGAGACGTCGGCACCAGCCGACACCAACATGCTGGAAATTGTCGAGTTGCAAATGTCCAACGAGAAGTGTAGTGGCGTGCGACTCTGGTTGTCCTTGACGTTGGCCTGAGCACCTGATCGCAGAAGCACCTTGACGCTCTTTGGATGACCAGAGCGTGCTGCATAGAAGATTGGTGTCTGTCCATTGTTGTCGACGGCACTGACCTTGGCACCCTTGGCAATCATGTGCTTGGCCGCCTTGTAGCAGTGTGTGTTGCCCACAGCATAGTGCAACGCCAGAGCGCCACTGTTGTCACATATCTCCACGCTGGCGCCACGACTCAGTAGGGCCAGAACACACTTTGTCTTGCCCCTGAGCGATGCCAGATGCAGCGGCGTCTTCTTCTCCTTGTCCTTGGTGTCGATGAGTGAGCCGCCATTCAGTAGCAACTGGATGATCTGTTCGGATACCTCGTCAGGCATGTTGGAGTCGACGGCGATGTGCAGTGCCGTTCGTCCCTTCCTGTCGCGTGCCTCTGCCTTGACACGTCGCGGACCCTTGGCCACCATGGTGGCGACACACTCCACGTTGCCATTGGCGCAGCAAATGTGCAGCGGGGTGCAGCCTGTGATGTCACGCTTTATGTGGGCGCCGGCGTCAAGCAGGGTGGAGAGTCCCTGGGCAAAGCCACGCTTGGCAGCCTTGTGCATCGCAGTCTGTCGTTCCAAGTCTCTGATGTTAAGACGAGCGTTCTTGGCGATCAAGTAGTTGATGGTACTCAACTGATTGGCGTACATCAATGGTGTTTGTCCGAGTGAATCCAATTCATTGATTGGTTGTGATGATGAAGATGTTCCAGCATTTAAAGTTGATTGTGCCAATTGATCATTGTTGTTATTGTCATCTGCATCATTATCATCATCTTCATCAAATGAACCTCTATTACTATTAGCCTGCTGTTGTTGTAATTGTTGTTGTTGTTGAAGTAGTTGTTGTTGAGTGATCACACCACAATATACAATTAGTTGATTTATATCATTATTATATGCTGCTTCATGTACTGGATATCTTCCAGATGCATGTGGATATGTCTCTAAAACAACAAGGTTGCCATGTTCTTGTTGTTGTTGTTGAGGGACAACTGATGACGATGTTGTTACAGGAGTATGATGTTCATTCATCTCTATCATCATTCTCATTAATAATAATTGAATCTATTGAAGCTGAATGATTAAATAAATAAGTTGTAGTGTAGTTATATAGTATTACAAAGTATGAGTTGATAGATATTGATATTATTATTAATGATAGTATTTACTATTATTATACATAATCAATAAGAGTATATGTGATCACATACACAATCTCTTTCTATCTCTATCTCTATCTATCTATCTAAATAGGTGAATAATAATAGTTGGTCAATGTTGTTGTGTTTACAACAACAGAAACAAAAATCAATCAAGTTTGGTTGGGTGGATGGGTGTGGGTGGATTGTTTGTTTCTTTGTTTCTTGTTGTGATGTAGAGTGTTTTGATCCCGATGCAAAGTGCTAATGAAATTGAATCGCAAGTGTGTGTGAGAGTGGTGGTGTGAGTGATTGATTGGAAGACGACAATGTATGTGGAATAAATAAATAAATGGACATCAAGTTGATATCATTTCATTGTTGAACAGATCCTCCAATGATCACTGTCCTGAAGGAGCAGCAGCAGTAGCAGTAGTTGGACTGTTGAATCTGGTGTGTGGCGCAGCCATTACAATGCCATAGGCCTGCATGTCCTTCTTCAGTTGCTCAAAGTGCTTCTCGACCATACTGTGAAAGTCTTGATGTTGTGGAGTGATCAATCGTTTGTTCAATCTGATCAAGTGTTGACTGTAATGAAGGAATCCACACATCTCTTTCCTGAGCTGCTCAACATGTTCTGTCTTGTACTGCACTGGTGTCGTGGGCGGTGAGCTAGGATTGCACTTTGGCAAAAAGACCTCGCAGATCTTCAAAGGACCCTCGTTGACCATTGGTAGTACCGTGCCCTGCAAGAGTTGTTGAACCAAGTTGATCGATGGCGACGATGTGTTGAGCTGCTCCACCATCTTGACTGTGCGCGCTTTGATCAATTCGATTGCATTCTCGATTGGCGACAGGATGATCTCGCGCTTCGACGTGATCTCGATACGATTCTTCATGTAGGGGAATGATGCAGGCTCCACCGAGAAGATGGTCTTCTTCTTGAGTTGCTTGGACAAGTCCTCCTGAATAGCCTTGCCCTCGTGACTGTACGCCGTCTCACTGATGAACTGTGACACGCCAAAGTATTGGTCAAACTTGCCGTCGGCCGCAGAGAGCTGGCTCAGCTCAATGTAGGCGTCCACATTGATGATCTGGAAGTAGAGCTTGCTGGCGTCCAGGCTGGCGCGGTCGAACGGGGCATTGGGCAGCAGCACGAGGTTCTGGTCTAGGGTCTTGCCAAACTTCTCGTTGAGGTACTCGCGAATCTGTGTCTGAATGTGCTTGAGCAGACAGTCGGCCGGTTTCTTGTAGATGTACTCCTTGCCGTCCATCTCCTCGAACCCACTGCCAATGAAGCTGATCCTGTAGTACTTGGGCTGGAACCTGTCCTTTGACTTCTCTACCATCGTCTCGCACACTGTCTTTTGATTGGAGAGCGTTGTGATCATCGACCGGTAGTCCTTCTTGGACTTGTAGATGCCAGAGATGAGCGAGTGGATCTCGATCGCCAGCTCGTAGCGATTGGCTCGCAGTCCAAGCTCAATGGCATGCTCCAACAGATGGATCATGTACTCGAGGGTCCAAGCCTGTAGCACCGTGTCGTCCTTGAGAGGTGGCAACTCTAGTTCGTTGGGAATATTGGGGCAAATGGCAACGTAGTCGGAAGTGGTACCGACGAATCCATACTTGCCAGACTTGAACAGGTAGCGAGAGATGAGGAAGGCGCTCTGTATCAGACACTGCGCCGCTTCATCGTACTGTGCATTGTCGGTGTTCTTCTTGGAGAGGTTCTCGAGCCATGTGACGCGCAGGTTGGGACTCTCAAAATAGTTGTTGGCAATGTTATAATACATCTCGGCCACCATCTCTATATCTGATCGATTAGCAGTTATAGTGTTGGCGTACTTGATCAATGTGTTGATGCGAGTGATCAACTCGTCCACGTGGTTCTGGAACGTTTGTGAGCCGTGGTCCTTCAGCTGTGCACGCACTCGCGACAGGAACGCCGTGAGATTGTTGGAGTTGTCCAGCTTGAGCTCGCCGACCAGCTTGGAGATGGCCACCGTCGACTGGACCTTCATGCGCGCCACATCATTAGTCGTGGCAAAGTTACGGTCGAGCAGTTGGTAAAAGAGTGTCGATGCCTCGTTGGCCAGCTTGGGCGAGTCAGCCGCACAGAACAGTTCGTAGGACAGTATCTCGCAGTAGGAGTTCTGTGATGATTGGAAGATGTTGATCGAGTGATTGGGTATCAGCGTCTCGCGGATCAACTTGTAGACCTCGGGCAACAGGTCGTGCGTGGCCAGCGTGGATGCGCGCTGAATGTTGTTCATAACCATGTTGAACACCTTGTCCTCGATCGATTTGAAGTCCTCCAGGATCAGCTTGCATATCTCAATGTCCAGCTGGATGATCTCGTGTATCGATGGTTCATCTTTGAACGTCTCCAATGACAACAACATGATTGAGAGGAAGTTGAGCTGACGTGTCTCTGTCTCTTTCTGGAACCAAACTCTCAACAATGATCGATTACAATATTGAAGTATCCAAATCAAACAAGTCAACCATTCCGGTAACTCATTGATTGCATCCAATCCATAACTCAATATTGAATAGTGTTCCACCATCTAATCATATGATTGATTGATTGGTTAGTGGGAGTTGGAATGATTCCATGATGTATAGGTCGGACGGACATACCATTAGTACGAATGGGAAGTAGATAGTGGCTATCTTCTCACGGATGTCCTGCATTTGGTAACGTGGATCGTAGTGATGCTTCTTCAACAGTTGCTTCAATGTAAGAATGGCATGATTGCGTATCGATGGTTTGTTCTGTTTGAGGCATGCTTCAACCTCATTGATCAATAACACTGCAATGAAATGTCGTTTGCTATTTGAATGGTTGAGAATATCAGTGTCGATTCATCATGTGTCATGATCAATCAAAGTAATAACATACAAGAACTTTGTGGTCAAGTCTGATATTGAGTCTACAACCTGGATGGGCAGAGGGAAGTTGAGTGGAATGTAGTGATCATAGTCGCAGATGATCTTGAGGAAGTTGAACTTGATTGTGATTAATGCAATGTTGTCCTTATCCTTCTCGCTTCCATTGGAGAATGTAACTATACGTGCAATGTAACTATATATCTGTTTGATTGATCGAGTGTAAGTTAGTGGATTGGCCATCCATAGACGCCATAATTTGTACCTTGATGTACGTACCAGGTTATAAAGGAATCCTCTGTCGATCAGAGGGAAGAGGTTGTTGATAAAGTATGGGAACTTGGTGAAGAACTCCCAACTTTGAACTGACATGTTGGTTGAGTCACTCTGTGGCAGCAGCTTGAGTACGAGACGATGCAGGTTCTCTTGGAACTCCACTTTGAAACGGTTCTCACGACCCAGGTCAGAGTCGAGCTGCGATGAGTTGGCCAAGGACAGTGCCATCGACTTGGTCATAATGTCAAAGAGGAACCAATTCAATCTAAAGTCCTTGACAAAGATGAGGTTGGAGTTGGTCTTGGTCGAGCCACCTCCACTGTCGCCATGCATTGCGTGTAGCCACTGTCTACACAGCTCCTCATAAAGGTTCTTTGAATCAGGTACATAATCAAACATATACTCTGAGTAATACGTCAACAATCTACTCTTCTCTGTTCCTGCCTTCTTCTCGTATCCATCAACTCTGTATGATTGATTGAGTTAGTGAGTGGAGTAGTTCCATTGAGTGATTGAGGTTGCAACTTACATCTTGATCACATGTAATATTGATGAGAATGCCTGCATGGCAACATCGTTGGCACAGCACACCATGATTTGGAATAGTTGATCGAGGATGGATGGGAAGAATTGGACACAACTCAGTCGATCGATCTTTTGGATGCCCTTGACAACTTCCTGCGTGCGTCCAATAGAGTTGTGTTCACTGCTAAAGTGACGGAAGAACATTGAGATGTTGGTGTCCTGTGTGATCACACTGCTGACCAGCTTGAGACGGAAGGTGAAGTACTCGCGCTTCTCCTTCTTGTTCTCCTCGGATGTGATGATGGTCGTGTCCAGTGTGGACGACAGCTCGCTACTGATCGGTATATGATAGATGTCATCGCGCAAGAACATGCCCTGCGCCTGCAGCAGCGAGATGGCAGCGTAGCCAATCGCTGTCTTTTGTTCCTTCTTGGAGTTGGGATTGGAGTGATAAAAGGTGAACAACAGGTGTTGTCCGGTGAGCTTGGTCGGCAGCTTCAGCTTGAACTCCTCGACAAAAAGTGGACGCTTGTCGTGGAACGACACAGACGAGTAGCATCCAAAGTCGAGAGGTGGGAAGGGCATGGATGGTGTGGGACCTGGTTGGCCGGGGCCGGGCATGTTCAGTTTGTCCCACAGGTTGGTGGGGATGTAGGGTGGCGTCGTTGGATAGACGCACTTGATGGCCTTGAGGCTGACCAAGTCCTCCACCAGCTGCACCTGAATCTGCAGGTTGGGATTCTTGTAGCTCTTGATGAGTGCAGTGTCTGGATAAATATACAAGTTGTTGATATACTCAACAAAGGGATAGGGTGTCTCGCTAAAGTCCTGGATGTCGCGAATAAGACCGCTCTGATGCAGGTTCTCGGGCTCAACAGTGGGCAGCAGGGGCACCAGCGACGGGCTGATGCGACCCTTGACCTCCTCGTCCGTATCCAACGTTCGCAAAGTCATTGTGAAGCTGGCCTGCACAGTCTTCATCTTGCGAAGGTCCTTGTCGTTGATGAGCAACTCGCAAATCGATCTGTCGTTCAGGTTGGGCGTGCACGGCACCATGCCCACAATCTCAATGTTGGTCTTGTTGCCATGAGGTGACATGATGATGGGTGGAGTGGTTGACGGTGACATGGGAGGTGGCGGTGGCGTGGGGATGTTTGGAGGAGGTGTGTAGCTGCGTGCCTTGGTCATGTTGACGCTGGGTGGCGATAACATTGGATTGTAAGGCGGTGATGTAGAGTTGATCGTTGGTGAAGGTGACTGGGGTGGAGATAAAGGTGTGGCTGGTGTCGATTGCGCTTGCGACGGTGACTGTGGAAGAGGTTGCTGTTGTTGAAGATACTGTAACAGGTTGGCGGTTGATGCTGACGCCTGTGTCGTGGTAGTCAGTGTCGGACGATGGAACACCGGGTAGGCTCCCCACGCCAACGGTTGAAGATCGTGATGGTCGGGCGACGCGCCCCAGCCCGAGCACTTCTCGACGATCTCGGCCTTGAACTGAGTGATGACATTGGGTTTGTTTTGTTTCTTGTAGTCCTTGATGTAGGGCTTGATGTCCTTCTCAATGTCGCCACGGAAGATATGATACACTCGCAGAATGAAGTACATGTTTGGATGGTACTTGTTGAGCGAGAACAGTGCCTGTCGCTGGCAGGCCCACCCGCCCAGTATCGTGTCGCTGTTGATCTTGAGTGAGTCCAACATCTGCTTTGAGTTCAAGTGGAAGTTGAAGTTCTCTGATATCCTCTCGCGCTTATCCAAGTCCACAATGTACAGTGTGCAGAACAAAGGTTCAATGTCATGCAGGAACTTGAGTTCCTTGACCTCGCACAATAGTTCCAGGCCACTAGGATCAGTGTTAGTCATATGAGCTCACTTCGAGGTCTCTCTGTATATCCATCTACATACTATCGTTCTGGTATCAATTGTTTGAGTGGATCTTGTGTGGCGGTGGTTGTGATTGATGGTGGAGCCATGAATGATATTAGGTCGTCGCCTGATGTCTCGATGATGGTTCGTCGTCCTGGTGTTGTTGATATGTTCACATTGCCCTTGCCACCACCACCATTGATTGACGCGCTAATCTTTGTTCTTGAGAACAACTGACTCTTGAGTGGATTACTGTGTTCGCTCGGCGACGATGACATTGTTGGCGAGGTATTGTTGTTGTTGGCCAAACTGAACATTGCTGACTTGCTGGCCAATCCTGCGCTGGACCTTCGTCCAGACTGACTGCGCGCCAACTCGCTCTTGTTCTGCACGATCAGATAGTCCTTGTAGAAGTGATGTATGATGTCTTTGACATGCTGCTCGAGGCCGCCCATGACCAGACCCACAGTCGGCGGGAATATATAGCGTGGACACTTCTCGATGCGTCTCACGAGCACTTCACCATTTGGGAAGCGCAGTCCCTCTGGCAGTGTTTGGCATTCCTTCTCGTACTCGGCTTCAAAGTCGCTCCAAGTTAATCGCAGAGGGTTGTGTTGTTGTATCTCCTCGTCCTTGAGCGCAATCGAAAGGAATGATGCCACGGCCTGATACTTGCGCGAGGCAAACTGACGTAGACCATCCGCAGCCGACGTCTGTGGCGAGCCAGACAAAGGTGAACTCTGTCCATTCTGTGTTGTTGATGATGTAGTCTTTGGTGATGAAGGTACCAATGTTGAGAGTCTTGATATCACTGATGATGGATTGTTATTATTGTTGCCTATTGTTGTTGAAGTATCCATTTGTAGTTGTGATCCACCATTTGCTCTCGGTGTCTGTGGTGATGGTGGTGCACTATTTGGTTGTGAGGCCTCTGGTAACAAAGCCGGTACAATCCTCTTGATCACCGAAGGTGAGTTCTGTGGTGAGGGCGATGCTGCGCCCTCAGCAGTCTCGCCTTGTTGCTGAGTATCATTCAATGATGTCGACATCATCAATGTATGTTGTATCTATATCTAAAGTATATTGTATTGTATTGTATATGTATATGAATAATATATATATAATGGTGAAGATTATTATTAATTGTTTAGAACTAATCTGTTTTTGACTGAACCCAATTTTGAATCTTGGATCGGCCCAACACTGTTTCGCAAAACCCAATTTTATTTATTTTTGCAAAACCCAAAAATACCTTTTCGAACGGACTTCTGTTCCCGCCTAGTCTACAGACTTGACATTGTCTGTTGCAATTGCAGCGCTTTGATGAATCGACACTGAAGTACACAATTGTCAAATTCATGATCGTCATGAGAGCATTAAGATGATCCAGCTTTTTGAATGATCACTTCCTTCTGCTTTATTATTAATGATGGCCCATCCATAATTCTTAGATCTGTTGCTTGTCACTCAACAATAAGGAGTTTAGAGGTGGGACATGCTCGGGTGATGTGTCATCATTGTTGTTGTTGCTGTAAATGTTCATGTTGGTTGGTTGTCCACCACCATGTTGGTGATGATGGGAATGTGGATGGATGCTATGATGGTTGAGTCGCAAGTCATCGTCTGCACTCTGCTTGTAATGATGGTGACCTCCAATGCCAATACCACTACCACTGCTTGTACTAGTAGTGCTAGATGTATCTTCAATCAAATGATGGATGTCATGCTTTGAAGGTGAATGAGTCTTGTGTTGTTGTTGTTGTTGTTGTTGTTGTTGTGGATATTGTTGATGTTGGTCTATATTGGATGATGATGATGTTGTTGGTGATTTGTAACGTTGTTGATGTTGGTAAGAGTGGAGTTGTTGATGCTGATGTTGATGAAGCTGTGGCGAATGTGAATGCAAGGATGTGGATGATAGGTGAGGTGAGAGTGTGGAAGAGTTTGATGACTTTGTTGTTGGTGAGCTGCTCTGCTGATTAGTGTAGTCGATATTACTGTTGTTGTTGTTACTGTTGGTACTACTATTGATGATGTTGGATGATGATGATGATGTCGTCGTCGACAGGTTTGGTTGAGATTGGGAATGGGAATGGGAATGAGAGTGAGATATGGCTGACTGTTGTTGAAGTTGGGACGTTGGCGGTGGGAATGGGAATGAAAGTGGTGGAAGAGTCAATGATGCTGGATTGACGCCACCAGTGCCCCTATTGTCCTCATTTGTGCCAGAAAGGAAAAATGGATGTTGCAATGCTTCCAGTGGTGTTATACGTTTGATTGGATCATATATCAGCATCTTCTCAATGAGGTCCTGTTTGTTTGATTGGTACATTGTTAATATGATGGAGTTGGTCATGGATCATCAAACAACATACTTGAAACTTTAAATAATCGGCCAAAGTATGGCATTGCTCGCCTTTCCTTCGTCCATGAGGTCCTCCCTTGTCCACTCCAATGATGTCCGATAGTTTCTTGGGCTGGAACTATGAGATGGATCGTAGATGTTAGTACGATTGATCGTATGATTGAATGATTGGAATGGCTGGTCGGTCACACACGTACCTCTTTCAATCGATCAGTCCTTCTCAACTGGTACTTGGATAGGGGATCACTGTGATTGACAGTGAAGAACTTCTTTAGCTTTGGACTCTTTTCAATCATATATACAGGAGGCATGTCCAGCACCTCAATGATGCGTGTCAGCTGGTCAAGCTCATTCTGACCGGCAAACAATGGTTCACCACAGTGCATCTCCACAAGGATGCAGCCCAAACTCCACATGTCAATCGAGAATGAGTACTCCAACTCCATTATAATCTCTGGTGATCGATAGAATCGACTCTGTATGTACTTGTACATCTAAAAGGATGGTTAGTGATGTGATGTGAGACGAGCGATACGACAAGGACGACACCATACTCGTTCGTTGGAATGGCATGAGCTACCAAAGTCGATGATCTTGATCGCACTTCGCTTGGGATTCCTCAGCAAGATGTTCTCTGGTTTGAGGTCGCAGTGGATGACGTCGACCTCGGCAGTCGACATAAAGTAGAGTGCCGTGAGTATCTGATGTGCAAACTTCTTGATCAGATTCAGTGAGACGCCCAAGAACTGAGTGTTCCTCAGCAGGTCGTACAGATTGAATGACAACAGCTCTGTCACCAGACAAAGGTGTCCCTTGAACTTGAAGTGTTGCTTGTATCGAACTGTCGTTAATGGGTGAGGTGAGTAGAGTGGTCACGACTACATGCTCCTCCGTCTACATACCTATCTTGTATTGATCTTCAGGGTCCTTCCGGTTCATGGACTCTAGCAACTCAATCTCGATCAGTGCTTGATTGTAAAAGGGTGTCCTGTTCTTGATGATCTTGATGGCGACAAACTCTTCTGTGACACGATCGTATGCCTTGACAACTTGACCGAATGATCCTTTGCCCAAGTGTGCCTTGATCTCGAAGCGATCCTCAAAGACATCGTTGTCCCTGAATATATAGTCACCATTCTCATCGTCAAAGCCATTGTTATTATTATTGTTGTTGTTGTTATTGATGTTACTGCCGCCGCTGCTGCTGCTACTACTACTACCACTTCCAGCTGTTGCAGCAGCTTGCTTGGCTAGTAGCTCATTCTTCTTCTTTGACTTTGCTGCATAGTATATCTATTTGTTTGATTTGATGAGTCAACATCATCATCATGATCATGGTTGTATAATGAACCAATACATACTTGGTTGATGTTCTTATATGTCTTGATAAGGTCGATCGATAGCTTGATGATAGGAGCATCGCTTCTTCCATGCTTTAATTGGTTGTTCTCCATTATAGTATGTGATGTTGATGTAGATGATGATGATGTTGGTAGGTGTTTGGTCTGGGTCATAAAGAGGGCAGTGTTGTTGTTATCAGTGTCCCTTTAATGTGTATATATATATATAAATAGGTATCTGATCGTTCTGTCTGTCTTTGTCGTGTCTTTGTGTCACAGGTAGCTCACATGCACATCTCTCTATTTACTCTATTCCCCAAACCTTTTGCAACAACAACGTTCTCTATCTATCTATCTACCCAATCTACCTATCTATCTGTCTGTCTTGTTGTAGCTGACTGACAATGTCTGTTGCTCTTACAGCTGAACTGTGCACTTCCCTCAGGGTGAGAGGGTGTTAATTAAAAAAAAGGGGGTGTCATTCTAGCATGATCATCAAAAACACAAGGAGGTGGCTCTACCCATTCCTTCCCTCCCTTCATTTCATTCACTCTATCTTTCTTTCATTCTCTAACATGAGGTTTGACATCTCTTCCTCAATGTCTCCAACTGATCCCTCTTCTCCTGGTGGACATGATCAGTAAGTTCATTGATCTTCTTGTTCAGTTTGGACTCCTTCTCCTTCAGCTCGGCCAGATACTTCTCCCTATCCTCTTCATCATAGGCACTATGCTCAACATCACCACTAAGTACATCATCTTAATTAAAGTTTACAATTAGTAAGTCATACAAACACTATTCTCTACCAAACATACCAATATTCTGTTGTACGATTGACTTCTCTTTCTCAATTGATGTCGTTGATTGGTTCAAGACTGAGTTGAACTCACTCTTGACCTCATCCATAAACTTGTACTCTTTGTCATAGTCATTCCTCTCACCATCCAATATGTTGGACTCGGTCCTGGACTTCAATCTCAAATTGATAATATCTTTGATCACTCTCTTGAAGTCTTAGTTATTATCAATCATCCAATTTAGTTAGTAAAATATCAAGGGAGGTACTCTTTAAATTAATTTAAAGATATTACCTCTATCCAAACAAATAATAGTATACTTCATCCTTGCAATCTCAATCAACTTCTCATTATTCTTTGTGTCCAATGACATATACTCCATCTCAAGCTTGTGATGTTTGGTTGACAAAAATGCAATCAATTGTTTCAATGATTGATAATAATCACATGCTCTATTATACTTTAACAAGTATTCATTCCATTCACCTCTAACCTCATCCAACTCACTTCTATACGTTATCAAAGTATTGTTATTATTATTTGTATCATTATTCATATTGTTGGAGTCTTGATTCTCAATCTCATTGTTGTTGTAGTTGGCATCATCAACAAAATATTGGTAGTTGTTGAGCCACTTTGGTATATTCATATTGTTCATTGTTATCGTGGAAATAAATAATAATGATAGATAGAATGATAGAGATAGAGAGATAGTGATTAAATAAATAAAGGTAATGTCAAAGAAGATACTTCAAGGGTTTGAAAAGAAGTGAAGCTCATAAAGTGTAAGATTGGGGTTATCTCCTGAATAGGATATCAAGATCTTGTAGAATGGGGTGAACAACAAACACATCTCTAAACAGTGAGGGCAACACTCACCCAACACTCTACAATGGTGTTAAATTCCATCTAATACATCTCATTCATTCATACTCAATTACAACAACAACAACAGATACTAATATTATAACTTTACAAATATAACAACAAATGAAGACGCAGTACGACTGCATTGTTATTGGTGGAGGCCTGTCAGGTCTCCAAGCAGCTAGATCTTTAAGAGACCAGAATAAAACCGTCTTGGTACTTGAAGCCAGAGATGTATGTGTAGTGAGCGAGGCATTATCTAGACTTACTGAATCATTTTACTAACTTACAAGTACTTAACTTGCTGCAGAGGTTTGGTGGAAGAACTGAATCGTTGGAGGTCGATGGATATTGGTTTGATCTTGGTGGTCAATGGATGGGTGGCACGCATACTCACTTGAGGAAGCTATGTGACGAGCTGGGCATCAAGACCTTTGAGCAATATGATGAGGGCAAACATGTATTGGAACTCAATGGAAAGAAGATCTACTATGAAGGAAACATCTCATCGTTGAACACTTCCAAATACAGTTTGGCTGGTCTTGAGGATGCCATCGCCCTCGTCGATAAACTAGCCGATACAATTGATACCAAGGCACCTCACAAGCATCCAAGAGCACATGAATGGTATGTATTATGGTGTACATCATCACACTATCAAGTGATGACCAGAACTAACAAACACACTATTGAAGGGATCATATGACTGTTCAACATTGGACAACATTGAATATTAAGGACGTTGAGGCCAAGAACATCATTGATTGGTTCGTCAAGGTGTGTTTGGCTGCCGATCCATCAGAGGTTAGCTTCCTTTGGTTCCTGTTGTTCATCAAGGCCGCTGGAAACTATGGTCTTCTGGCTGATATTAGAGGTGGAGCACAGGAGAGACGAATGATTGGTGGCTCTCAACAGATATCTGAGAGGTTGGCCGAGAAGGTTGGACTGCAGTACTGCAAGCTCAACTCACCGATAAAGTCAATTCACCAGGATGGCTCGGGATGCCAGGTGACCAACGACAAGGGTGTCACCTTCCACTCCAAGTTCGTCATTGTGACCGTGCCCCCACCCCTGGCCGGAAGAATAGAGTATCGTCCACTAATGCCACCCGAGCGTGACGAGCTCACCCAGCGTCTGCCAATGGGCACCGTCATCAAGACGATTGCCATCTATGACGAACCGTTCTGGAGACAGGATGGATACAGTGCCGAGGCTCTGAGCGACAAGGGTCCAATCTATATATGCTACGACGATTCCTCACACGATGACAAGAAGACCGCCATCGTTGGATTCATTGCCGGTGGACCAGCCAAGGAGTGGGGAAGAAAGACACCAGAGGAGCGCAAGCAAGCCGTGCTCGAATGCTACGCTCGTTGGTGGGGACCGCGTGCTCTCAAGCCCAAGTACTTCTTGGAGAAGTACTGGAAGAACGATGAGTATGCCAGAGGATGCTACGTGTCCTATGCTGGACCTGGTGTGTTGGAGAGCTGTGCCGGAGCACTACGTAACCCAGTTGGACGCATTCACTGGGCTGGTACAGAGACAGCTTCAATCTGGATTGGATACATGGAAGGTGCACTTGAGAGTGGAGAGCGTGCTGCCAGTGAGGTGGTCGAAAGGTTAAAGTCATCAACATCAAAGTATTAATTAAGCTCAGCTTGTTTACAATGTCGTGAGATTATATTATTAAACAGATTAGTCGGCATCAATCAATCAACCAAACAACAGTCGATCAATCGTGATATCTAGAGTACCAGTGGACCACCTTCTATCAATGGCGATGTTGGATCAGAGTTGTGATTGAAGTTGTCCTCAGCATTCTCCAGTAGCTCGAATCTCAACTCTGGCGAGTTGAATGTGTACGTGTCGATATCCTCTTCATTTGAGAACTTGACCAATCGCTCAAAGATCTGAATGGCCTCGTTGGACAGTGGCGGCAGCTTTCTCCTGAACCACTTCTTAAAGTACTTGTCATCGATACTCTGATACAACTTTGTCCTCTCCTTTGCCTTGGTCTTCTTGCTCATTACCTGTGTGATGTTGTTGAGTGATTGATCTGATGAGGCCGTCTTGATACCCAACACCTTGAGCAGAGGGTATGTACCAATGCCCAGGATGAACAGAGTGGCACAGACATTCAACAATACATCGGTTTGAATGTAAGCCTGTGATGGAGATTTGTAGAAGAGACTTAGAGAGAAGGCTATTGCGCCTCTCAATCCAGCAAACCATAATGCCACCTGGATTGGCATTGGTATCTTATCCTTCTTAATCTTGTTGAGTATAAAGCATATTGGGAACACTGACATTGCTCTGGATACCAATAAGAATACCTAGTTAAAGAATATGGATCTGATGTAAGTATGTGATCGATCATTCCATCATGAATGATAGCCTATTACTTACAAAACTCCAAATGAATAGACCAGTATTGAATGTAAAGCTGTGGAATGATGCTGATATACCAATGTAGATAAAGACACATGTTTCACAAATGAATGCTGCTGTCCTGAATAGTTGTTTGGATGTCAACTTGGTGTAAGGTGACAAGCTGTACGCACCATATTGATTGAATGTAATACCAAAGAAGAACACTACGAAGTGATGTATAGGAGTTAGTATCATGTTGAGAAGGTCCATATAAATGATTGATTAGCTAACATACCAGCCAATATTCCAGATATCTCCAATGTATTTGCAAGGACATAAGAGGCATAGGAGAACATAATCATAAATATTGTCTCCAAGGCTGGGAATTTACCGAAGTTGATAAACTTGAGCATCTATTCCACATTGATGAATGAGTCAGCGAGTTAAGTTTGATTGAATGATAGAAGGTATCTTACCAATGAGAGTACAAGTGCCATGACAATTCCAAGTGCAACACTACCAATGGATACTGCAAAGAATGTCAATAAGTTGATCCAGAGTAGGTTGAGTGAGAAATTCTCAACTGTTCGATAGAGCATAATGGCAGTAGCGTCATTCAATATACTCTCACCCAACACTAACATATACAAAGTGGAGTCGACATTAAGTGCTTGGAAGATTGCCAAAGTAGCCACAGGATCTGTTGCCGATGTCATTGCTCCAAATCTATTGTTTTGTTGATACAGTCAGTGATTGAGTTGGAGAGTGAGTGATGAAGACGACATACATGAATGAGTCCTTGGCACTTAGTGGATAAGACCATCCAAGAAGTCCAACTACATAAACTCCTGCACCTGTAACAGCAAATGATATCATTGTACCAAACACGGCAAATATAATGATTGGTATAAAATGGTGAAAGAAGTCCGTCTAACCAATGTTTGAATGAATGTATGATTGAGTATGGTTAGGAATGATTGATTTGAATTAATGGATGAATGAGTATACCTTTGGCAATGAGAATCCAGTCTCAAAGATGATCGTTGGAAGTATGAATAGGAAGAATAGGTCTGGATTGAAAGTTGTCACTCTCTCTGCCATGGCACTGTTGGTAAATCTTGCGATGATTCCAATTATAATACCATAGACAACTATTGCTACAGACTCTGGTATGAATGGTATATGCAATGAAACCAAGATATAAACTATAAATACAGCACCACATAACATTCCTAATATAACCAATATTGCATTATTCTCTGCTTGTTGATTAACCTCTGGTGAATAACTACTATCATCCACATCGAAATCTGATATTATTGACTTTTGTTGATGTCCTTTTCCTTGTCCTTGTCCTTGTCTAGGTACTTGATCTTGCTGAGTTTGTATATTGATTGTATTATCTGTTGCTTCTGGTGATGTATATGTAGTAGTTGATGAAGTGACCAATATCAACATGAACAATAATGTCAAAAGTAGGAATAGGAATGGTGATGACCTCCTCCATGGTCTTGACCAATTCCCAATATTCATGTTATATATTCTTATTATTTATATGTACAGGTAGGATAAATACTACTACTACTACTTGAAGGAATGAATGAATGATAGTGTCAATCAAAGTCAGAGATTGAACAATTGTATTGATAATATAGATGACTAAACATTAATGGCAAGTTACAGGTGGGTATTAATGTGTTGAAGTGATGGTGGATGGAAGTAATCGAATAGTGAGTTGAGTGGTGTTGTTGTTATTTGTTTGGATGTGTGTGTTCCCAATGCGATTGGTGTTAAAGGTGGTGGGGGTGTTGAGTGTTTCCCTGTTGCCTGGGGGATTGAAGCTCGAGGTCGTGGTCGTCTAGCCCCTCTAGGGTTCGCGCGATGCCAAACAAGGATTATGACGATGATCATCATCTTTATGTTAAATCTAAACATTAATAAATGAATGGTTTATTATTATATATATTACATGAAGCGATGATGGATAGATACATGAGCTAATAACATTCCATCTCTCTTTCTCTTAGAAATGTTTAGTCATACGCTTGGTGAATATCGTAAAGAAGATGACGATCTCTAGGATGTAGACTGGAATGAGCATCACTGAGCTATAGGGCAACATGTTGTTGTTGCCTTTGAAGTAGAGTAGTATGAGGAATGCCGCTATCAGACCAAGTATAGACTGAGTGTAGTCAAAGTTCTCCTGTTGCCACATTGAGAACAATGTGAACAGACATACAAAGATGTAGTAGAACAATGGTATGAACCGCAGTGTCCATGAGATCTGTGCCGCGCCGCTCATCACCAGTGTTTGCAGCACACTAAAGACAGCCAGTGATGCGACCAGGTTGGAGAAGCCCACTTCAAACACCTTCTTGCCTTTAGAGTAGTTGTCATAGTCGGTCTTGCGCTTCTCGCGTCGCACCACATTGATCAGCGCCAGGAAGATCCAGAACGGTGTCATGACGCCCCACCAAGATAAATCGCCTGTATCCTCTAATCGCACTGCCAACAATGCTGTCCACAATGCGAATGACAGCACTGACAACACTCCCCATATCTTATAAGTGACACTCTTGATAACTAGAACGAACCAAATGAGTAATGCCTCCATCAGCCATAATGGTACCATTGTTCTATACCTGTTGTCGTCGTCGTCGTCGTTGTCGTTGTTTGAGTTTGTATGAGTGTTTGTGTGAGTGTCTAGTCTGTCAATGTCAATGTCAAAGTGTCGATGTATCTATGATGATGGTGTCATACCATGACATTGTAGAACCTGATAACTTCAATGATAGTGTCACCAAGAAGGCAATCAAACACATGTGCATTGGGAACCATAGTAGACACTGTACCAATCTCAATCGTTTAGACATTATATATATTTATATGTATGTATGTATGTATGCTGTAAGTATATCTATGTAAGTATATATTTACCTGTTTTGATGGATCAAACAATGAATCGACGACCCATCAAACATCTAGATGACCTCAGGTTTCGATCAAACTTCCAAGTTTCACCCTTCAAAGAAAGTTTTGTGTGTCAACTTGACACTTAACCTTGTGGCACATGGTTCCCAATGACATCATTCACACACTTCGCCATCATCATATACCTTTATTAGTTATAACTATCTATATATATATCTAACATACAACACATGTAGATGTGATGCCGGTGCCGACTTTAAACGATGTACTACCTGATGAACTACCACCTGAACTGGATGAACCTGATGAACCTGATGAACCAGAAGAGGCAGATGAGCCAGATGAGCCAGTTGATGCGCTGGAGGCAGTCTGTCCTGATGATGAACCGCCGGATGAACCACCACTAGTTGAACCTGTGGAGGTCTGACCTGAGGAACCGCTGGTCATTGATGTGGTCTGGCCGGATGAACCACCGGTTGTCTGACCCGATGAGCCACTGGTCATGGAAGTTGTCTGGCCTGAGGACGAAGCAGTTTGGCCAGTGCTATCACCACTAGTGGTACCAGTCGACGAGGTGGTACCAGTCTGACCAGATGTTCCAGATGTGGTTTGTCCAGAGGATGATCCAGAGGTTGTACCTGAGGTCGATCCTGTTGTCTGACCTGAGGTCTGACCAGAGGTTTGACCAGAGGTCTGGCCGCTTGTGGTTGTAGAGTCTCCCGAGGTGGTGCCGGTCTGACCAGACGTTCCGGTTGTCTGTCCACTTGTGCCGGTGGTTTGACCAGAGGTAGTGGTTGTGGTTTGTCCCGATGTTCCAGTTGTCTGTCCACTTGTTCCCGAAGTTTGGCCAGAGGTAGTTGTGGTTCCAGAGGTAGCACTAGTACCGGATGTAGTGCCCGATGTTGTACCCGATGTTGTACCCGATGTGGTACCTGATGTTGGACCGTTCGATGAGGAACTGTGTGGACTAGTGGACGACGATGAGCTATGTGGGCCTGAAGACGAGGAGGAGGGTCCTGACGAAGATGGTCCTGAGGAGGAGGAGTGTCCTGTTGTGGATGATGAAGATGATGAGGTACCACCACCACCTGCATAGTAATCCAAGTCAACGTTGACATTACATTGATTTGAACCACCATTGTACTGCTTCATTGAAGGGTTGTTCCAACCTCCAAATTGATAGTAGGCAGTGTCTGAGAATGATGGTTGATTGTCATAATGGGCATACCATTGAGGGTAGTTTGACAGACCATCGAATGTGCCAACAGTCTGAGGCCACTCACCAAGTGATGAATAGATGCCTACCTTGACACCCATGCTCTCGGCAGCCTTGACAGTGGCAGCGACAAAGTTTGCATTGTCATTGACATTGCCCCAACATCCATTGCACTGCTCAACATCAATCCAGAGCATATTAAAGTTGACACCACTCAAATGATTGATCATTTGCTCAATAGCATTGGATGGTGGGTTGTTGCCAGAGCACTGAGGACACAGGAAGGCATACTAATATCGATATCAATCAATCAAGTTAGCAAAGTTTGAGTATTTTGCAAAGGTCGAAGAGTCGGAGTCAAAGAACATACAATATCAACGATCTGGAATCCAGCGGAATGGGCTGATTGGATGGCATTGGTGATTCCGGTGTTTAGGCCGTAGCCTCCTTGCCATGCTTGAATGACGACACGTTGGTTCTTGCCAGCCAAGCATTGCCAATCTGCAGTACTAATGCCTTGGGAGATTGGCGAGCTGACATCAATTCCAAAGCTTCCATTGACCATTAAGGACGTTCTGAAGACGCCCAACAGAATCAATGTCAAACAAAGTAGTGTTGTTATATATTTCATTATGTAGTATTTCGTATTTGTAGATGTTGTTTAATTGGTAGTCGATGTTTAGGTTGAACAATAATATTATGATCTACATCTGTTGTTGGGCCAGCCAAGTCCATGTTTACGACCAATGTTTGAGATTGAATTAAATTAAACTTTTCCCACCTCTAAAATCAAGATTCTACACAAAATATCCTGATCTTTCATTTTGTAAGGTAAGGTGGTTGTCTTAGTCAATTTCAACTCAATCATACAACCTTCGTATTATCGAATAACTCCAATGAGTAATGCAAAGACTTTGTTACAGATTATTTCCAATTATTACAGACAAGCTCATTTGAAAATGCTATCATTGGAGCAGATTTAGATATTAGCACTTTTTTTGGTATTGGCTTTCTTCTCTGGAGTTTTCTTGGGGTCTACAACAACAAAACTTTGATCGGAAGTTCGTTTTGGGACCATTCCATCATAAAGAATGGGCTCCACCGGGAATCGAACCCAGACCACTACCACCCAAAGGTAGTATTGTACCATTCAACTATGGAGCCTTGAAAAAATCGTCCTTCCTTAAACTGTTTTTAAGCCGTTAAATCGGGGCCACTTTTTGATCAAAAGTTCAAAAACCTTAAAAAACTAACCTTTTTTTCAACTAGAAAAAATTTGAAAACATATTTATAATATTATTGAGAGCTTACAATCAATAATTATTTATTCAATCCTTGGGTAAATGGAAAACAATTATTTTGTCATTGTTGAGAACAATTCCATGGCTTTTGTCAATCCTTCGGTAGGAATACACACTCTCAATCTCATTCTGTTCATTCTTTGCCTTTACATGATAGGTATTGACATTGGGAACTAACTTTGAAAGGGATTTTAGATAATTATACTTGCTAATATTAATTGCTTCTTTTGGAAGGTTAAATAACCTAACACTTTGTGGAGAGAAATGAGGTATTTCAATTGTTAGCGAGTCCATTTGAAGTGATGATGGTGGTGTCATGTCACTAATGAACTCGAATCCAGCTGTGACATGTAGGGATGAGAATTGTGATGACAATGAGGTTTCTTTCAATTTTGAAAGAGCGGCTATAGTCAAGTAGTTGAGATGATGAAGGTTGGACAAGTCAACATGTTTGTTTCTATTTCCAACAGTCAATGATTTCAATGTAGATGGAAGAAGTCCAGGTTTAATCCTTTGAACAGAGTCAAGGCCAATGAATGTGTGAAGTTTTGGTGGCATTGTTCCAGGACTGATTTTGTTCCAAAAACAATTGTTTTTTGAATATCAATGATTTGAGGTTGACTGGAAGACAAGAAATGTCCTCACAACTATATGTATCGTGGAATGTTATTGACGTGAGAGATATTGGCAATGTATCGATAAGGCTCTGTCTGAATGATGATCCAAGTGTTAATGATTGTAGTGATGAGGGAAGTGCGCCATTGAGCCTTCGATCAAAGTCTGAACCAAAGAACAAGTTGATTAGTGACTGGGGCAATACCCCTGTGGATAGTGATTTGTTGAATCTATCCCCAAAAATTAATGTTGTCAATGAGAGTGGAAGTGCTCCTTGAAAAATGGTCCTGTTAAAATGGTAACCAAATTTAAGTGTTTGTAGAGATTGAGGCAACATTCCTGGAGTCATTTGTCTCTTGAAACCATTTTGGAATATTAGTGATGTGAGTGCTGGTCCCAATGCACCTTGGTCAATTGGTTTGTTGAATGCAGATGACAATGTCAAACTTTTGAGCGATTGTGGAAGCATTCCAATTGTCAACCTATCGTTAAAGTAGTAATCGATCTTCAATGATTGAAGTCCTTCCGGGAGGAATCCTGGACTAATTGTATGCTCTATTTGCCCTTCCAATCTTCTGAGTGATGGTGGAAGAACATCATTGTCCAACTGGTCCATATAGTAAACATATCCAAATGTTAATGTCTTGAGATAACATGGCAGTGTTCCTGGGAGTAGTTCTTGTGTGAAACTATGGCCAAAGACAAGCGAAGTGATGGAAGAAGGAAGTGTCCCAGGGTCAATGTGTTGATTGAATGTGTCCCCAAAGACAAGAGTTGCGAGGGATGAGGGCAACGCACCAGGTACAATGGGCTGGTTGAAGCATTCCCCAAATTTAAGCGATATGAGGGTAGAGGGCAACGCACCAGGGACAATTGGTTGGTTGAAGCATTTCCCAAAGATAAGAGATATTATCGATGTAGTTGATAGAGACATCATGATACTTTGATTGAATTGTTGGTGAAATGTGAGCTCTTTAACAGATGGACTAATTGATCGATCGCAACTTGTAACTGCCTCCATTAGAGTGTTGCCCATTCTAAAAGTTGATGTTGTCGTGTCCAGCAGTACAGAGTAGAGTTTCTTGCATGACATACCCATGCACACCCTGTCCAATCGGTCATGTACATTTGGTAATATCTTGCTGGCAATGATGTACAATGGTATTATATTCATTTGTATTTGTTTGAAAAGTTGGTTGGATGGATAAAAGTGATCGCTCAAGTCCTGGGTCTGGCTAAATGATTGAATATGATAATAATTTTACGCGTTTATTCGAATTTGATAAAGCTGGTTGGGAATGGACCAGTCTTGGTGCCGGTACACCAGTCTCCGTTCTGCTCGGTAACAGTAATATACTCACCAACCTTGAAGGAGAGATCGTGCAGCTGTGCGTCGGTCTCATAGTCGTACATGGCAACTGCCTTTCTTCCCTTGGGACCTGACGAGGACTGTGCCTGATGCAATTGACTCTCGAGCTCGCTGATCCTGTTCTGTGCATCAGCCAAACGAGACTCCAAATCACTGATGGTCGATTGAGCAGCTCTCAACTCGCTGTCGTCGTACTGGGTGGTGGAGGCTCTGGTTGGAGGGGGTGGTGGGCCTCTGGCCGCTGGGGGTGGTCCTGGTGGGGCTCTGGTGGCTCCGACGGGTGGAGGTGGAGTTGGTTTGGACATTGGAGGTGGTGGAGTTGGTTTAGACATCATTGGAGGTGGTGGAGTTGGCTTTGACATCATAGGGGGTGGTTTGGCTGGATTGATGATTGTTAGTTTGCTTGTCGATCAAGTCGTATTGTCAATGTGATGGTGATGTGATAGACATACCCATTGGCTTCATTTGTGGGGAGGATGAGGGTGGAGCGGAAACAGGGGGAGGTGGCTTGAACTGGGGTGGGCCTGGCTTGGACATCATTGAGGGTGGTGGAGCTGCAGCTACTGGTGCCATCATTGGAGGTGGCTTCTTAAAAGCAGGGGCCTAAAAGTAGGAAGAAAGGACATGTTAGAGATTACTCGTCGTCATATCACATATCAACATGATAGGTTGTTATTACTTACAGCTGCTGGCTTGTGGAGCTTTGGCATTCCACCAGCAAACAAACCTCCAAGCTGTGGGGCTGAGGAACCAGAGTCCTCGCTTCTTGGAGCACTCATACCGCCGCCGCCCATTGGCTTGGCGCCACCTGGACGTGGCATTCCACCTCCTGGCATTGGCATACCGCCGCCGCCGCCGCCTCCAGCTCCTCCCTTGGGTGCTATATTAGTTAGGAATGGACGTAACCAAGATTGTTAGTACTCTTGTTTGGAATCAATCATGATGGATTCGATCAATCATAGTTCGTTTGTCTACATACTAACTGTTTG
Organism: Acytostelium subglobosum LB1; assembly: GCF_000787575.1. Lineage (NCBI taxonomy): Eukaryota > Evosea > Eumycetozoa > Acytosteliales > Acytosteliaceae > Acytostelium > Acytostelium subglobosum. The sequence goes on along the minus strand of NW_012236498.1, from coordinate 216,950 downwards.
CGGGGCAGATCTATCATTGGTGGTTGTCTTCTTTAACTTTGCTCCTTTGTGAATGGAGTTGAGAAGGGCTCCTCTCTCAGCAGTCTTTGGAGGAGGAGTGGCCTTTGGGGGAGGTGGTGGTCCTGGTGGTGGGGGAGGTGGCATGTCTTAAGGTTGTTGAGTTGCTGCTAATGTGAATTGAAAAGAGTCGCTCTTTATATGTTTGAGTATTGTATAAATCTGTTGTTGTTGCTGTGATTGATTCAATCAAATCCTGTACCTGTCAAGTTGATTGATTGAGTAGTTGTTGTGTGATGAAGTTGTTATTTAGAAATACAGTTAGGTATGTGTTATATACAATGTATATAGTAGTAGGCCTGTTTATATAAATATATCAATATATATATATGTTTGCGTGTATGATTGAATGAATGGAATGGAATGAATGAATGACTGGCAGACTGAATGAATGAATGACAGACGCAAATCGAATCAATGTTCAACACCCATCCACCCATCTCCCTTTCACACACACTAACAACAACAACACACACATACTTTGCTTTGTTACACCCTCTGTCACATTCATATGACTGCCATCGCATACACACTCCCACTCAAAGATACAAAGACATGTCCAAAATTATTATCAAAAAGAATAATTATAATTTTCATTGATCTGCCCAAGAATAGATTTTTGTTGATGCGATGGCAGTCGGGTTACCGATGGAGTAGTGGCTGGGTTTCAGCCAATGGCCGCATGCATCCACAATACTTACTTACTTCCATGTGCGGGACATCATCAGATACTTTGCTTTCTATCTATTTATAAAATACATGTATATCATTATCTATATCTCTATATGTGTTCAGACATTTAGATTCATTCCTCTGATAAAGAGAACGACACACAAATATTTGATTGATTGATTGATTGATTGATTGATTGATATCGATGTTTTGGCAATCCAAGATCAAGAGAGAGATAGAAGAGAGATGTATCTCTAACATGTTGTACATTACAATTGAGTTGGTATCTGTTCAACAACATGATCAATAGTTGAGCGAACCCTTGATAGTGAGGAATCAACCCCCTTTGTTCGTTTGTCAAACACGTACAAAATTTCAAAAATCAACTTTTCTAAAGACAATGTCAACTGTTCCAAGATTTTTGTTCATAGTGAGGTCCACTGATTTGATCAAGACCAAGAGAGTGCCTGTACTCAACTTGTTGTGTTTTTCTTTGTTTATTTGTTGTTAAATTGAATACATATACATAATTACACATACATATATAATATAGATAGATATGGATTCATTCGATAGAGTTAATGAGAATTATCAAAAGGTGTGCAATGCTTTGACCAGAAGAATCAAGCAGTTGCCAAACTATACTGGAGGTATGATCATTCATTGATTGATTGATTAGTTGATTGATACACAAATACTAATCACACTCAAACACAGAGAGCAAGAAGAGAGCCATAAGAGATGCCGAACAAGATATAAATGATGGACTTCAATATGTATGGTTGATTGATTGAATGATTGAATGAAGGCCGAGTCACTAACCAACCAGCATCAACATTATATAGATAAATGAAATGGATAGGATCAGTCAATCACATCCACAGAGGATCAAGATACAGCAACAGATTAGACAGTACCAGACAGATATGCAAAGATTCCAGAGGGATGTGTTGAAGGCATCGACAACGTCTAGCAATGATTTCAATAGAGACGCGGGATTCTCCAACGCACCAGAGGACTATCAATCACAGTACGATCAGCAGCGACAGCATCTGCTCGGTGGCTACGAGGTCGTCAACGAGTCGTCCGACCGTCTGGTACGAATCCAACAGACATCGGCACAGAACGAGCAGATTGGTGAGGGTATTCTAGTGCAGTTGGGAGAGCAGGGTAATCAAATCAGATCAATGAAGAACAAGGTAATGATTGGAATTGTGACTGGAATTGGGACTGGACTTGGTTAGGACCATCACTGACTCAATCAATCAATCAATCATAACATATTATAGCTTGATGAAACAGATGACAATGTCAAGACTGCAAGAAAGGTTATTGGAAGCATGGCAAGACGTGTGGCCACCAACAAGATCATACTACTGTTTATCATTTTCCTCCTACTGGCGATCATCACTCTGATCATCTGTCTCAAATGGTTGAGAACCAAGAAGTAAGGATTGGATGGCTACCCGACGACCACTTCCACCTACATCATCATACGCTGCTGGACGACAACCCTCCCCCACTGGAGGCTCAGGGGCTTTGCTGGACCCTGGACAACCTCTAGGACCCAACAACAACAACAACCATAACCATTTGTATTAAAAGATAGAGTTTATTCAGCAAGCAGCATTATCCAACTCGGTGAGGCAGAGAGTAAGAAGGACATTCACTGTCCCTCTTGATCACTCTCCCTCACTCAAACAAGCAACAACATCATAATCGACAACATTACTCTTTCCTGCGCTTGACTACCTTTAGATCATCCAATGTGCTGATGAGCTTATCACCATCAGCATCTGCGTCATCCTCATCCTCGACGCAACAGTCATCATAGGTGTCGACAGGCTTGACGGGTGGAGCATTCGAGCCATTGGCACGTCTGTTCTTAATGTCGGTCAGGGCCTTTGCGCGCAACGACCTCTGGGACTCACCGCCAGTGGCGCTATCATTATGGCCAGCAGCAGTAGTAGTGCGTCCATTGAGGAAGCATTCAACGTTTGAGTTTGTCTTGAATATCGAGTGCTCCAGTGCCATTAACTTTTGTTTGAAGCCATCGTTGACTGTTAGAGTCTTTGGACTCTTCTCTTGGACCACTGTCCATGCACGCTCCAATGTCCAGTTGCAGCACTTCATGAGGTAGGCAATGATGATGGTCGGTGATCTACTCCTGCCCTGTTGACAATGTACCAATATATTGGCGCCACTCTTGATTCCAGTCTCAATGAACACACAAGATTGATCAAAGTATTGTTCTATCTGTGCTCTTGAGCTGTCGGCCACAGGTACTCTGAGGTAATCAATTACCAATTCCACCTCCTTCTCCTCCTCCTCCTTCATTGGCTCTTCTTCCTCTACTTGTTGTTGTTGTTGCTGTTGTTGTGGCTGTTCCTCGACATCCTTGGCTTGATCAGTGAGAGGTTGGTCAACCATGGCGTCTTGCTCACTATCCTTTTGTGGCGCCACAGTGGTGGCATCGATCATCACGACATCATCCTTGGACTGATCCTTTGGCTGGCCATCCATGGACACGGTCGTCTGTGGCTCATCGCTGACGACTACATCCTTGGCAGCCTCATCAACCGCATCCACATCCACATCTTCGTCCTCATCCTCGGCATCCTCGTCCTCATCCTCCTCATCCTCGGCATCCTCATCCTCTTCTTCATCATCATCCTCCTGGACAACGACAGTTGTGTCCTTGCCCTTGGTGAAGTAACACTTTATCTCTGTGGTGACGTTGATGATCTTGCTGATTGGTGCCTCTTGATTGGTGAGCCACTCGACATTCTTGGCGGCGACGAATGAACCCAGATAGAGATGTGGTATGATCTCCACACCCTTGTTCCTCTTTTCTTGAATCATCTGATACTCTTGCCACTCCTCTTCCTCTCTTCTGCGTCTCTCTGCATCCTTTATCTTCTTGATCTCCAGTCTCTTTTTCCTCTCCTCTGCCTTCTTCACACGCAACTCCTCCATTGCACGTTCCTGTCTCTCCTTCTCCAACCTCTCACGTTCAGCCCTATCAGCTGCCTCCTTCTCAAACAAGTACTTCCACACAGGTTCATCATTACTGGACAATGGCTTGAAGAAGAATGATAGGCATGTCTGTTGCATTTGTGGTTGTTGAGTCTGAGTCTGTGATGTTGTCGATGACAAGGTGTTGGCGGCAGCGGCGGGAGTGGTAGTTGTCGCGGTAGTGGATGTAGTTGACTTGTTCGCAAAAGCATTTGACTTCTTTGGTGTGGCGGCAGGTGCCTTCTTCTTCTTTGGAGTTGTAGGTTGTTGTGGTGTTGTAGTCGTCTTCTTGTCCTGCTGTTGAGTTGTTGTGGTAGTCTTGCTAGAATGTGATTGAATCTTATTATCTGGTTGATTCTCTTTGTCTGATCCTACTGTAGACGATGTTATTGTTGTTGTCGCTGCCACTGGAGGTGCTTTGGAATCATTGGTGTCAACAACAGCAGCAGATGACACTGTTGTCTTATTAGATGGTTTGACAATGAGAAATCTATCCATATCTATCTTACTGTCTTAATACAACAACAACAATAATAATAGTATTACTTAATGTTTGTTTCCTCGAAGGGTATCAAACTGTCATTTTGAATTTGAATATTCAAATTGAAATATTGATTCCCTCCTTTTTTGAATGAAAACACTCAATCCCATAATTTGTGTTGGAAGATCAATCAAATAAAAGATTTATTATTGTATTGGATAGAGATAAGCTCTGCCATCTGCTCATTACGTACGCTCCAATCGCCTTTTACTATTGCTGAGCCCGTGGGCAGGTGGCATCAAAGAGTATTCATCATTTTTGAGAGGACGTCATTGTCCTTAAACCCAAATCCACAAAACTTAAAGATAAACAACAACCATCCATGGTTAAAGATTGATTGATTGAATAATATATTCATTCATGGACATTATTTATTATTCACAACAAAGTCAATCAATTTATTGACTTTGGTGTCTTTAGCATCTCTCTCACAAAGTCAATCTATTGACTTGACCTTGTCTTTTACTTTTCATCTCTATCTATCTCTCTCTATCACTTTCATATCAATCATATATATTCATTCATTCTTTCATTCATTCATTCTATTTATATATTTATATATACAACACAAGATATATAGTTAGATAATGGAGTATGGTGATGTTGAAACATTACTCAGCGAGTTGGCAAAGTCATTGGGTATCAAGAAGAAGAGTATCATCAACAAGGCAAAAGAGTTGATGAGGAAGGCAACTATTAGACAGCCACAGGGTCTAGGTGGTGTATGTATACATCTTGTTTACCTGGTCTAACCTTACTAACTAATATGGGGCCATGACATCTACTAGTGTGAGATATGTAAACCAACTGCTTGTGTATATTTGGCCTACCAAACGTATGATGATGGTCAAACTCAATCAATCAATCAATCAATCAACATTACATGACTTACATACTTACTCTTGACAACTTTAGATTGAATATATTGAAGGAGTTGGACTTGCCAAAGCTCATTGGACAATGTGGTACGACGGACAAGTTGTTCTATCTGGCTGTTAGGAACCTTCAGAATATACTTAGTATACAGTATGTTAACATGACCAATACTACACTGGCATCTCACTAACAATAATACTAGACGACATACTAGTGTTCCAGAGTTGATAGAGATGCTTCCAGAACTAAAGTCACACACTGAACTGGTGGAACAGACATTGAACTTGTTGGCTCTGTAAGTCTGTCATTCATTCATTCAATCAATACGGATCAATCAATACTGATCAGGATGTCTATACACACCAACAGATACAAGAGTAATCTTGGTGCAACAGCAAATCAATTGGATCTGGCCAATGTGGAGTACACTTGCTCAGCACTCTATGTCATGACACAACAAAACATGGTAGGGACAATACTTCTATGGATGGCTGGTTGTAATTCTGGCTGGCTGGATGGGCTGGCTGTCTAACTAACCTGGACCTACCTACCTACCTACCTATTACCTTTAGATATATATATCACAGATAAAGTTCTTGGACATTTGCAAGTTCTCAAAGGCCGAGTTTGATAGAGTAAGTCACTGCTGGATGTTGGCTCCTTGTTCACTGACTGACTAACTGACTGTCCCAATCTAGATTGTTGGATCGATTCAAGAACATTGTTATGCTGGCAGACCATTGCCTATAACCTCACCAAAGCTTGTACTCAAACTACCTCCACCTCTCAGTCCTACAGGCAAGACATCACCTCCAAAGAAGAGAGTGAGGTCCAGTCTGGATAACAAGCAACCAAGTTCACAGGATAGTACACCACCTTCAAGTGGCACCACTGAGCCAAGTACTACTACAACATCAACAACATCAACAACGTCAACAAAATCACTTAGGCATAGTCAATCAAAAGTGCCACCACCAATGAACGATGGATCAATGACTGTTGAAGAGGAGAGACTAGCATTCAAGAAGGTTAAGGATGATAATTATCAACAATGGAGGGATAAGGTCTTGGAGGGTATGTGTCATTCAGCCATAGCCAATGCATTGGTCACTAATCAATCAATCAAACATTCACAGAGAATAGAAAGGAGAAGGAGAATAAAGAGAAGGAGAGGGAGAAGGAAAAGGAAATGGAAATGGAGAAAGAGAAGGACAAACCATCAGTAGCAATATTGAATCAATCTGATATATCATCATTCTTCCAGAGGAAGAACAAACAGCAACAGCCACTGCCACAGGAGCAGACACAGCCACAGCAGCCAAAGCCAGAGCCACAGCCACAGCCACAGCAACAGCCAGAGCCGCAACAGCAACAGTCACAGGAACATGCACAGCCACAGCCACAGCCACAGCCACTGGGATAGACTCTCCTTGGCAGTTGTGAAAGATACTACGACTAAATATCATATATATATAATGTCTTGATTTATTCTAAACCTTGGTGTCCTACATTGTTGGCAATGATTGACGAATGGTCGAGAGCACTTGCTCATATTTGTTCATGTCCAGTGATGACACGAGTGGCAAGTTGAAGTTGGTGGCAGGATGTAGTAATGTGTTAACATCCAAAAAGTATGCCTTGTCGCCAGCCATCTGCTGGTGAGTGGACATGACCAGAATGTTGACAATGCGAACAAGGTTGATACGTGGATGCTCATGACGCAAGGCCATCGATCTCTCCATCGAGCAGAGCTGGTGGACGACCTCCTGGGAGAACAGCTTGGCAAAGGCAAAGTTGGCCAACAGCAGGTTCTGGATCCACTTTAGCAAGCTGCTAACCACCCAGAGCTGGCTCAGTTCGGCCACAACAAGGTCGGAGGAGGAGACACATGTCATGGTGAAGTTCATCGTCTGCTTKTGACCACCTGGACCACTGCAGCCAATGTCTCTGGCATTGTGAGCTTGGTGTCGATGTGCAACGCTTCTGATTGGGTTGAGGGAGATCACTCGGACGACCAACTCAAACAACTCAGTGTTGGCTTGTGGCACTGATTCCAACTTGGCCACCAATCTCTGTACCTTGTCCAATGGAATGGATACCATTGAGTGATTGCTTGAAAGGGCACAAACAAGACACTTCATACTCGACATGATAATGTCCATAAACTCATTGCTATTCTTGACCCAATCGATGGACACTAAATGTGATTGATTGATAATGCGAGTGAGTATGGTATGATGATGTGCTTCCAGGTCTTTGTGATTGGATGACTTACGAATATAGTCCAAGAGGTAGAAACAGATGGATGTGGCCTCAGAGAAGTCCTTGCAGTAGGATGGGATGTTCTCAAGGGTGACTTGAAGCAATGATAGGATGGACTGGAACACCTGCTTGGAGATACTGCCGTTGGAGATGATGTTTGTCATCCATGGCAACAATCCATTGTTGACCAATATCATTGCACCAGACTTTGCCAAAGATGTCAACAGATCGATAATCTTTAACTTCATCTTTGTCTTTGTCGTTTGGCTATCAAAGAATGATAACAAATCTGCCAACTTCAATTTCTTCTTGATAATATATTCGCTCTATTTTATTGATGTAGATATGGTAAGTTAGTATGATTGCGTGGGATTGTTCCAGGGTTGGGAAGTATTATTGATAACATACCGAGCTATCTGGCAATGATTGATTGATTGTATCCAATATCCAATAAATGAACTTGCTCTTGGTGAACTCTGCAAGGTTGCTAATGAATGGGATTGACTATGGAGTGGAGTATGAATTGATTGTTAGATTGATCGATTGATTGATCATTCATTGTACGGAGAACTTACACCAAAGTCCATCTTTTGGATATTCTGGAAGTAGGTCAATATCTCAAAACGGAGAACTGGATGAATGGATGCATCTTTGGAGAACAATGGTATGGTCCTGACCAAGAACATTGTGTAGAGTGGAGGTACATGTTGATCCTTGGACTTTAGACTATGCTTGATGACCTTTAGAACACGAAGCTGGTCCTTGGCTGTACGACTTGCAGTCTTCCATTGGTCAAGCAACAGAGTGAATCGCTCCAACACATTGTGTGCAAGCTTTCTGATCGGTTTATCCTGTGACGAGAGTGCCGACAGAGTGAATGCCAATGGACCATTGGTGTAGAATGCTCCACGATTGAGCGAGTCTTCGCTGGCAGTGGCCAACAACGACTTGAACAGACGCAGGAGGAAGGCCGGGTCGTACTTGAAGGTCTGTGTGGTCAAACTCTGAGTATAGATGTCCAGGTTGAGGAGGGGCAGCTCCTGGGTCATGTCGGCCTTGGCTTCCATTGGGAAGCGTTGCACACTGGCTTCCAACAGCTTGTCATTGAACAATGTGTTGGTAATCAACATGTTGTTGAAGCTCATGTTGTCAGAGTAGTTTGATCCCCAACGACCAATGCGTGACTCGGTCAAGTCGGGATTGGCAACCTGATGCAAATAGATGATGCGGTACAGTAGACAGTCGACTGGATGAGTTGTGGCACCATACGCTTCGAATATATGATCCAAATGTTGTCCATTGTCGCAAAGATCAGTGTTCATCAAGTAGACCTTGTAGAGTATTCTCACCATCAGGTACCGTTTGATTGAGTCCCTCTTGGCAGAGTCCTTCAGTACGCTCCAGACATGGACGGTCATCTTACTACCAGTACCAAGGAGTGTTGAGTGGATGAGGTTACCAATGTCCTTGACATCATCCTTGGATCTGAGCTCCATCATCTTGACCAATAGTGCGAGGTTGGTAGTGTCTGGTGTCTTTAGTGACAACTTTACAATGTCCAGACAGTCACCGTTTGAAATGTGTGGAGAATACGTTGGAAACAGCTCTGTGTAGAGAGTGTCGACTAGTGGCGATTCTATGTCCTTGAGACATTGCTTGAGGTTGTTGATGTAGAGCTTGGCTGCTTGACCAACTCGAGAGTCTATCTGGGGGGTCAACACAATCTGAAGAGGGGAGGACAGTGATCCAACATCAATCGATTGATGATCCAGTTGCTTAAAGAGGAACTGAACAAGTTGGATGGCCATTCGGATAAACTGTTTGCTGTTGCTGTGCGTCGTCGTCGATGATGATGAGGCCAGGATGTCATGTCTTTTGTACAAATCAAACAAGTCTACACTTATTGACTTGGCAATGACCTTGATCGACTCTGTCATGCCAGCACATGGACTGTTCATGAACTGTCTAAACAGACAATAGAGTGAAGATATGATGTTGGTAGTTGAGCACTGTTTGCTGTTGCTGGAGAGCATGGCCTTGAGTGTTTGTTGTTGTTCGGCAATGTGTTCGATCAATCTTTGAGCTTGCACTGTATCAAGATTTAGCAGGACGATGGATGCCATCATCAATCTCGCGTCGGTTGGTCGTTGAGTGAGTGCTGCGGTGAGACTGGCAAAGTTGTTCTCGCACATGATGCTAACAAGTGTGGCATGATGGTACACTGATGGATTGGCCAAAGATGACAGTAGTAGATGTAGTATGGCATTGTCAAGAGTGGCAGCACCAACAATAGCATCAACGTTGATCTTCATAGTATCTCGCAATAACTTGTACAGTCCAACTCTTTGTGTTGCCACTGATTGATCATTGTTGTAAGTTGTCGAGTGCACTCTGTGCTGACTGGATTGAGTGTTGTTGGTCAACATCAGTAACTGTTCTGGGATGACGACATCAAGTTGATAGCGTGACAATGTCTCGACCAATGGCTGGCACGACCTAAAGTCACTGAACTGGGACAGGGTGTGCAGCATGAGGACAAAGAGTTTGTGAAGCTGTGGCGACTTCTGAGTGCTGGCCGACACATGGAGCATGATGTCAAGACAGGTCTCAAAGTCCACGAATGGTATGATTGATTGAATGGCCTTGAAAGAGTCGGGCACGACTTCGGTGTGCTTGGACGACTTTAGATCTTGGATAAACTGTGTGATGATGGCGCTGGCTGGCTGTCTTGCAACGTTGAAGCAGTGCTCGTCATTGCTCATCAGCAACTGCATGAGCAGCTGGGTGACGGGCGCCGACGCCCATCTCTTGCTAATGACAGCGCTCTGAAGTAGGTCGTCGGCAAGCTTGATGGCCTTGGCAGACTTGGTCGAGATCAATGTATCAAACATGATTGATATCAGATCAAAGTGGAACTGAGATATCGTCTCTGATCCAATATGTTGAGCTACCAGTTGTGTCATCAATGGTATGATCGAGACCATGCGACGAGGTGGAAGTTGCTCAATATTGTTGGCAATGATCATTCGTGCGGCACATCTATCAAACAATGCTCCAACATCCTTTGTGCTCGACACTGACAGATGTGAGAGTATCTGAATGATTGGTGTATGTTTGAGTATGTTGATTGTGTCCTTCTCGCTCAAATGCTTCCATTGCACATTGACATTGTCCACCAAGATGCCAGATTGATTGATCACTGATTTATCGTCCTGGGTGATATGTTGGTCGCCATCTCTCGCCTGGATAACGAGGAATTGGTATACGTTGTCCATAATTGTGTTGCCAAGTTTGAAGTCCTTTGGTTGCTTCAACAACTGGGCCTTGGTGGGCGACTGTCTCAGCGTGTCGAGTACCGAGAACTCTGATCCAATGGTCTTCTTTTGATGGAGGAGATGAATCAACGCCATGATTGTCTGTGCACTGCTCGAGTTTGATCCAATAGACACCAAGACCTTGGCCAGGTATGATGATACCTGATCATCAATCGTTGACATGGACAGGTACAATGATATAGCAGCCATCAATACTGGTGATACCAAAGAGTCGTTTGATCCACCACCATTTAGACAATGTGCAACACGTTGGCATATATCTAAATAGTTGAACTTGTTGTTGTTGATCTCGTGCAATACATTGACAAAGAATGGCAATGATTGTGCGCAGTCCACATTCTCAATCCAACAATCAATCTCATGATCCACGCCAGCAAAGAAGTTATTGATCGACAACAACTTGTACAACAACTGATGGTACATTGATCTCAACGCACTCTGTCTACATCTCAAATATAATCTGAGTACCAATGTGAATATTGACTCTAAGTGATTGAAGTTGATGTTAAAGTTAGTACCTGGATCTATCCCATCAGTCAATCAAACATACCATTGTTCTCTGTTAGATTGGTGAATATCTGGGATGGACGTTGGAAGGTCTTGGATGTGGAGAGGATGTGGATGAAATGCTTTTGGACGAGGGCATCGGATTGTTGGATCATGTCAAGATCAAAGAGACGAATGGGAAGGAACTCGTTGACTCCAAAGAACTTGGTGTACTCGGCCAATATCGAGATGTACTGTGCATAGACCAATGGTGTAACCTTGAACTGCTTGGCATTGTCCTTAAAGTATAACAATGGCAACATACGCTCTTTGATACCCTGCTTGAGGTCTCCAATGAATGATTCCAACTCTGCGCCAGTGTAGGACTCTGTTGCTGTGGTCGTCGTCGTTGAGTCGGCCATTTGAGTCATCTCTGCAATAACAGAGTTGACACGACGTAGACATAGTAGATAGATCAATGATTGATTGTACGTGACGAATGGCGAGAGATCGAAACCAAAGTTGAAGTTGGACATGTGTGGCGGGATGAGCATCGAGATGAGTGTGAGCGGCGACGACGGGATGCCACCAAGTAGCAACGTGCCACTGCGTGGCTGGCGCGGAACAGTGGTCATCAGGATCTTGACAAACATCGCACTCCTGTTGAACCAGAGCATGTTGAGTGATGGGTGCACCAGGTCAAATTTAAAGAACAGGTCTGGACACGAGTTGATGATCTTGATGAACAGTGCATGATGTTGTTGGAACTTGTGTGGCTCAAGACTTGACAGCACGTTGAATATCAATGTTGACTCGTTGCAAACGTCCTGGTCGTCGCGGAACCAATGCCAGCGGGGGTCCGATGGGGCCATGCCATGTGTGGACGACGTGCAGAGGATGGTGAGGAATGTGGCGATGGCATCGCGTACATCATCTGGCATGTCCTCTTTGGCAAAGGCGATGGTCACTCTTGTGAGGAACTGTCCAGTGAACAGTTTAAGTCGGTCATGTCTTGACATCAAGTTGGGCTTGAGTACATGCTTGTCCATTGCCTCAATCACGTCCAACACGACATAATGATGGTCATAGTTGAGTTTGTTGAATATTAGATTCAATATGTTGCGGCTGGCCACGATGGATGTTGTCAACTTGTAGTTCTGATGCTTAAAGAATGCCAAGATGAAACGGATGACGAATGGTCTTGTGCCGTGGTAGGCACCCAATGCCGACATGTCACTCAATGACTGTTCAAAGGCCGGCGCATTGAATGGGAACTTGGACTGGATGAGTTTGGCCAACCTAACAGAGTACTGTACGAGTGCTGACAGCACACGGAATGTGTTGATCGACAGGGATATGTTGCCATTGGTCTCGTAGGCCATGACGGTCGACACTAGACTGGCCAGATTCTTCTCTGTTATGGTCTCGGTAATATGTTTGTTGACTCGTGCCAGTGTCGGGTCATCATTGATCACGATGACCATTGCAATCAATTCTAGCAGATGACTAAAGACATCGACATAGAGGTCGGGCTTATCAGTGTACAATGCCCACAAGTTGAACAACTCGATACACTGAGGCGACTGCTTTAGATATTGGAATAGTGGCGCCAGTACTGGATTCTGAAAGTTTGTTGGACAACTGACATTGTCTGGATTCTCCTTCTCGTCTCTGATCAATTTGCTCATTGATCGCAAACCCTTGTCATTGTCACCTGGTCGCTTCGACACCAACAATTGAACAAACACAGTCAGTGTCAGGTTCTCCTCGACTGGTTGTGATGACAATGGTTTGGCATGATGTGTCGAGTGTTGATCGTGAAGCTTAAAGGTCTCCTTTTGTTCAGACCACTGTATTTATATTGAATGGATATGAGTGGATATGAGTGGTGTAAGAGGAGGCATGCCATGTTGGAGAATATGATTGTTTAATCAGTCCTTCGAACACATACCTTTAATCTAAAGTAGTTGACCTTGTTCTGCTTTCGAATAGACATTGCAATGTGAATGAATGCCTGTTCTGTATGTATATTATATTGATGATAGTTCGATTTGTCGTATGAAGTTGAGAGGACTAAGTGTGAATGTTGACGAATGTTTCGTTTTCAATCATTCGATTATTACTATTTTAAAATCATATTAAAATAATATTAATAATATTTATTCTTTGTTTAATAATTTAGTTAATTCTTAAAGGTAGTAATTGAGGAAATATTTTAGATTTAAATAACATACCCTTCAATTTTGCAAAATTTTTCCGGAACAAAATACGGGAGGACAATAAAGAAAAAACATGTCGACTTGGTGTAGTTGGTTATCACATGACCTTTACACGGTTAGGGTCGTGGGTTCGATCCCCACAGTCGATAAAACCTTTTTGTTCTTTGTCTTTAATATAAAGAGATGTACTCTTAATATTATTGAACGTTCACTTGAGAGTATGACAGTTAGTAATTGAAGACCCACTGTCTATGAATGAACGAATCTAATATAAACTTATTTATTTATATTTATAATGATTGGTGTAACCAAGAGGACATACCTTGAGAGTATGACAGTTAGTAATGCTTGATCCTCACTTTTTTGTATCATGAGGAACTTCCAGAGTCGAATGATTCGTTTTCCAAAGTGTTTTGATGTCGCTTCGCGCACTCAATCACTTCATTCGTTAATTCATAGACAGTGGGTCTCCAGTTACTAACTGTCATACTCTCAAGTGAACGTTCAATAATATTAAGAGTACATTAAATTTTTTTTATGGTCAATAGCAAACACACCCGAGGCAATATCTTACCTTTGGAGAGGATCGGGGTACCAGTTGTGTTGGTGGAGATGTTACCTTTTGATCTTCATTGACATGATTTTGACATTCGATTGGAAATGCAGACTCCCCTTTTTCACCGCACTCGACACACTTGTGTCTACTTCTAGCCAATCAATCATTTAAAATTATTATTATTATTATTATTATTAGTTATTAAGGAAATTGTATTATTATCTCTATTTAAACTAAATATCTTTTGATTCAACAAAAATCAGTTTCCAAAGTGTCTGTTGTGTTTGGATATATAAACTGTTTTTCATTTTACTTAATATGGTTCAAACAAATAGATAATTATATTATTCATTCTATGAATGATCTACCTCTTCAAGTACAATTTAGGATCATACTGTTCTGTTGGCAAGATGATGTTGATGATATCTGGAGATTGCAGCTGTCTACACTCTCATGGTCACACTTCCGCTTCATATCCAGATCATTGTACAGCATCAATCTCAAGTTGTTGTATGACCCAAAGCATTTAGTTTTTGATGAGTCTTGGCTTGTCAATACCTTCAACAATCGCTTCTCACTTTGGAAGACTAATACGATTGTCTCAACACGACATATCATTATCACCTACCTCCGTCCAGAGCTAGACAATATGATTGAGCTACAGCAGGCGGCCAGCAACAAACCGGACGACGACTCACATAGACATGTTGAAAGGTGGAAGTGCAGGTATGACAATGATCCTGACAGCAACAACAGATACACTCTGGCAGCCAGTGGTATCATCTTTGGCAAATATGTCGATGGCTGGGAGAGCAAGATCATCAAGGCGATCACCGAGAGAATGGTCTTCACGGAGCAGTTGACCATCGTTTACTTCACCAACCATCAATGGTTCGATAACAACACGACGTTAACGCAGGTATTCGACTGGCTGCACTCAAAGTGCGACAACCTCACAACTATGGTAGTCAAGAGCAAGAACTATGATCGCAACCGCAACACTCTAGACCTGGGCGCATTGTTCACCTTTATCCAGGACAAGAAATCGCTCAGGAACATTACAATCGATCGATCTCTCTTTAATATGGTTGGCAACGATTGGGAAATCATCTCGTCGTTCCCTAAAGGTGGCCCCTATGACTTTGGACACATCAAATCTTTAAAACTTTATAGTTGTAGCTTGCATCGTGATGACTTGACACAGTTTTTCATATTCCTCAATGGATTCACGATGTTGAAGCATCTCTCGATTAGTGTCAATGCTCATGGCCACAGTGATGAAAGCGCGCAGCACATGTTTCACGACAATCTCTCAAACTTTGTCATCCAGAGCAGCGACACCCTGAGGTCGCTGGATCTCGGCTCATACTACACAGAGGATCAGGTGTTCCTGGACAGGTTGGAGAAGAGCAACACACTTGAGCACCTGTCAATGTCCTTCCCAATGATGAATGACGAAGGATTTGACAGGACAGATGTGGATAGATACCTCCTCCTTATTCCAGATTCGGTCAAGTCTTTTGTTTGGAAGAGGATACCATCGCATGCGGTCAACGAGTTTGACCAGTTATGGTACTTCCTCAAGATAAACACACCGTCCACCATCGAGAGATTGCACATCAAGCTCGACCACAAAGAATACTTGCGAGGTGAATATCGGCCAGACACACATGAATTCTTCTCGTCCAACACTAAACTGCGATACTTGCGAGTTGATGGCGCTGACGAGGAGGTGGTCCTTCAAATACTAGTCAACGCACTACAGTTTAGCAAGAGTCTTGTGCGATTGGAACTGCGACAATTACAAGGTCACCAAGAAATGTCAATGGCCTGGCTCACAACATTGTCCCAATGTACCACTCTAAAGACCATCATCATGTATATGGACCCACGTGGATTTGAAAAAGACTACTCCCTTAACCTTCCCAACAACTGTCCATTTTCGTTGGTGTCCAAACCGATAAAGAGGGATCGCTGGAGCTGGAATCCTATCAAGTATGTCTTCAATAAAGTATGAATCCATAGCCCGCCAAAGTGTTATCGCCCTCCGACGGGGGACATCGAAGTCTCGCTAGTTAGCAAAAAAAAGTTTAATAAAGAGATGTACTCTTAATATGACACTTTATTTTGAAAAGCAGAAAGGTGAGTTCGGTGTGATTGTGTGTGTTGCGCGCAGAGTTGGCTAGACTTATCTGCACTCCTGTGTCTGCTTTTCAAAATAAAGTGTCATATTATTGAACGTTCACTTGAGAGTATGACAGTTAGTAACTGAAGACCCACTGTCTATGAATGAACGAATGGAGTGATTGAGTGAAACACTTTGGAAAACGCGAAGCGACATCAAAACATTATTATTATTGCAAATAAATTGGCGTCATTGA